>NW_027062687.1:124193-331693 GCF_032884065.1 Artemia franciscana
CCCAAATCTTATGATTTTCCTTCGATAAACCTATAATTTGAAAAATAAAAAAAATCATTTCTGAGCACCTTCATACCTTCTCAAGATCAGAGAATAATTTGCACTTTGCTGAAAATAAAATATATTATACATATTTTGACTTTTTTACTTTAATAAACAATTAAGTTGATGATCCGTTGTCATGTTTTTAGTGAAGTGCAAATTATGTTTTGGTCTTAAAAAGACATGTGGGTGTTAAGCATTAGTCATGTTAGACTTTTATATCTTTTAACAGAAGACAGATTACGCTTATGCGTTAATTTTATATCCTCTTGGGGGATCCAATCGAACTAACGGTCATGGAAGATAAAGAGACGGCTCATTTTGACGAGCCGTCTTAAAATTTCTATGGGAAGGAAAGTTTCTGAGAAGCATTTTCCGGGAAAATTTCAAACAGGGGGGGGGGGGCAGGTAAAGACATATAAAAAATGATTTAAAAACCGGTAAAAATCAATTTGATAGTACATTTTTTAAAACTGGAAATAAGGATCAACATTAAAACTTACTACAAACAGAAATGATTCCGTATGTAAAACAGAATCACATATATATCTCAAAAGCTACTTTACTTTTCGCCAAGGTTAAATTTCCCTCTTAACTTTCATTGAAATGTATCGCTTGCTTAATAAGGCATAAGTTGATCATAAGTTATAATGTACATCTAACTGAATATATGGGTATAATCTTGGATAATAAAGGAGAAACATGTAAAAACACATTTGTATTAGAGTTTGCCAAGACGTTTAAATATTCATGAATTATACTATATTAGGCAGAGTTATGCAAAAAACCTCATTCTACTTCAGATGCTGTACTCTCATGAATAATAAGTGTTGTTTTCTTCCTTATCGCTGAAGTATGTCTACGCTTAAAATATAATGATGGTAATATAACTTTCTAAAAGAACAAATAAATTTCCAAAGCAAAAATTCCTAATTGATAACTATAATGCTTAACAAAGTTGAGTAGCTGTAAAAACAAGTTTTGTATCACTGATTCAAGCGACCATCGATCTTTCAAAAAAGAACACGCTTAAAAAGATCAAATCTTTTAATATTATAAGGGTGTTTCTCAAAATATTTTGTTAGGCCATTACATCAAAATTTTTCAGGGAGATTATGGCTAGAGAATTATTGAAATATATCTGTCCTGACAGCATTTTAGACTTAACTTGCCTTTTTGTAACCGAGTACATGAGGTTAGTCAAATATACTGAACTAAAGGAATGGTAGGAACAATTCTTTGGTTCCTAAGTCCTGAGACCCTAAGGTGCCTAAAATTTACACTGCAGTAATGTGAAATCCTTATTTTGTCTATTATTTCTGCTACAATAGGAATGCTCAGTTTTTGATAGTGTGAAAAAAGTATTTTTGTATAAGAAAGAAATTTTACTGATGAAAGTAGGAAAATGGTTCTTAGGCTTTGGGAAAACGAGATGTTGAAGAAGATCACAAGAGAATCGTTTCCAAAATATGAAATTATTTTAATTTTTGTTATAAAGGGGGTTGGGAGGTGTTGAAATTATTTTCAGAAAGCAGGACCACTACTGTTTCTTTCATATTTTCCGACTGCCATGCAAGATAAATTCACATAGCATTAGTATGTATAAAATCAATATATCCTTATATAAAAGGTCCAGAATGAAAAAAAAAACTAATACTTTGGCTATTAGGTTCTGTTGTTTTGTAAATATGTTAGAAAAAACTCTGCCAATGCGCATTGATATAGTCTCTTAAATTTTGGTAATCAAGTGTTGACTTTCCATTATTTTTTATTTGGAGATACTCAATTTCATTTTAAGAAGAGAATATTAAGATTGTAAAAAAATTACTCGTGATTTAATATTGAATAATTTTTTTTATAATAATGTATAGACTTTTTGCCTTTAAATATTCCTCACCGGCAAAAATATCCCCATGGACGAGCAACGAAATTGATAAACAAAGTTTTTCCCCAATCCGATTTAAATTAACAGGACCAATTATTTGTACCATTGAGACCTGAGAAATGTGGCTTATGACGAAAATATATTCTGACAAGAGCTTTTTTCAAAATTATTAATATATGTTAAAAACTTGTAGGCTTTCCGACAAGAATACACAGGAGACTTATTTTCAGAGGCATGGCAGACTTAAGAACAACAACAAAAGCCTTGACTGTTTCTCATTATCGGTCGGATCTCTAGATATGGAATGGAAAATTAAAGTGAGTATAAAATATGAAATTGTGTCAAATATAAAGAAAGAAAGTTTGACAAAAAAATGAGCAATAAAAATAAATACCTGAAAATACAAGGGTAGAGTCAGGTAGCAAAGAGAAGGGAAGTGAAAATTAGCAAATATTTTGACAAGGACGTCTGTCAAGCTTTCCTCAGTACTCAAAGAAAAAAGGGAAATTTTTAATTAAATACGAAGAGAGCAGAATAAACACTGAATCAGACTAAAAAAAAAAAACTGAATCAGACAAAAAAAAAAAACAACCGGAATAAATGAAAGACTATTCATCAATTGCATAGTGCGATAAGATAATCTTAATTTCAATAAAGAAAAAACTCATGTGAACCTTATAAAATTAGGTTATACTAATCCGGGTTTATTGGAATATCAGCCATATATTTATTTAAAGGAATGTCTATATTCATTTATTTTTTAGCTTCAATTATGTCCTTTAAAAAATGGGGGTAAACCTTTCCTTAAAAAATGGGGTATTTAAGTTGGATATTTAATCCTTAGATATTTAAGTTGCTTCCTTAATGGAACTAAATAATTTTGATTGTCGAGAATGCAGTGGGACTAAAAGCATGAAAATTATATTTGTGGTATGCATTTTCCTTTTGTGAATTAGACCTGCGAGGGAGATGAATTAAACCTGAGTACATGTGTAATATATATATTTTCAAGCCCAAAAATGACTGGAAACTAAATTCATTTCTCGAAACAGTTAAATATGCTGTTAAAAAACCACTAGCAATGTTCACATTCCATCGAGGGACTTGATTATCTATCTGGGTCAGAAATTCTTTTCCGAAGCAATAGAGTTTTCTCCATCTAAAGATCCTATTTTTTTCAGATCTTGTTGATACCCAGTAATTGCCCTTAATTTTTCAAAAAAAATTCTTTCAAAAATGATCAAAGTCGTCATTTTTATTTTACTTTAGAATATCAGGGATTAATTTGTTAAAATATTATTTTCTAGTAGTTTAGAACATAATAATAAATATTATGTTCCAAAGCTGTGGAAGGGTTCTCTCAATTTGAAATTTTTATTGCGAACAAGGGACCCTGTAAAAACCACAACTCATTATAGGGTCAGTTTCTTCTATTTCCAGAATTGAAGAAATGCTCATACTTAAGTTGAATTTAGTAGGGAATTGATATATTATGATCCTTTAAAATTGTTCCATGTTTGTCGTTGAGTTTTGTGTTTTAAGATATAGCGGGGAAGGTCTTGTTTTCAATTACCAGAGTAATTAAATAAAGGGGAAAATTGTATTATTTTCTTGTTTTCCTATGTTAATTCTCTATCTATGAATTTTTGAATAAGTTTAATTAGGTAACCGATACAGAAAAAATAGGTTTAGCATAATATTTTGGATGCCACATGATTTAAAAAACGTTGGCCAGTGTTTACCCCCCCCAGAAAATATAAAACCCTGGAAAAGCTCCCCTTTAATTAAAACCCACCAAAAATAGCCCTCCCCCCTCCTGTAAAAATAACTGGAAAATACTTCAACTAAAAACACCCATCCCCCCTGAAAAATTTTCTGGGTAGAGTTTTCAGCTAGAATGAAATTATCTGAGAGGTTTTCCCTGTAGGGGGTTGTTTTTACGTGAAAGAGATTTTGCATGGAAGGGAGCTGGATTTCCGGAATTATTCTAAACGATCAGAAATAAGAAAAAAATTAAACTGAAGGTAGGGAGCAACATTAAAACTAAAAATGGAAAGAAATTATTAGATATATAAAAGAGACTGACTCCTCCTAAGGACCTTGCTCTTTACGCTAAGGTTTTGATTTTTGTCCCAAATCTATAAGAACGATTCCTGAACAGAGTGGGGGGGGGGTCAAACCCTTTTCATAGACGTAATAATTCCTATAAGTAATTAGCGTAAATGATTGTCTGGGATATGTTGTATTTTTTCTAGCTCACATGTATATTTTGAGTGTACATCTTAATTATTGGTTCTAAGAAGGGGGGGAGGGGTGTAGGAGGGGTGTAGTGTCCTAGGAGTGACCAAGTTGACTCAGGTTCAGTTTTTCTTTAATTGTGTAAAATAATGCATAGTTTTCAATCATCTAGTATGAAAGAGTGTCGATGGGTGCACAATGGAGAGAGGAGAGGTTGACTGAAACCACCGGGATTCAAATTTTCCAAGGATTTCCAAATTTTCCAGTCTGATCTGATTAACAATCAGATATCAAATATTAAAAAGATAGGTTTTTTCAACTGAAAGTAGAAAAAAAAATTAAAACAGACAAAAAATTTGTCCATATATGAGTGAATCCCATGCTCATTAAACTAGTCTCTATTACTTTTACAAAATTGTTTTCTAATTTAACAATCTCAATGTTTGTAAGGTCTTTCTTAAAGCATTGGGAGAAAAGTAAAATTTTAGAGTAAGGAGAGAGGGGCTTATGAGGAAAAAGCCTCCTCATGTATGGAAAAAATTTTTTAAAGTTTCTAAGTCGGTCGTTACTTTTAGTTGAAAAAATTTTCTATCTCTTTAATCATAGGCAGCGCGATAGTGCTACCAACGTGAAGAGCGATAGCAGCAATGTATTATTATTATTTTTTTTTTGGTTTTAGACTAAAGCATTTCGTATCGAACAAGTGGTCGGAGAAACTTTGAAAAAGGCTCTTTTGATTGAAAATTGAAAGGGCTAGTGTACTGTTAATAGTCGAAAGTGATTGGAGGGCATCTAACCCCCTCTATCGCCCAAGATTTCCCCAAACATATCCAATCAAAGTTTTGAGATTACTATTTTGTTCAATATAGTTGAAACTACTACTACTACTACTAATAACTCACCGCAGCACCAAGCCACCTGAGGCCAACACAGCTACGCACGCTCCTCCTCCAACCTAATCTATTTAAAGCCTACCTCTTTAAACCCTCCCATGAGGTCCCATTTCCTTTAAATCTTTATTTATGACATCCTCCCAACCCAGACAAGGACGACCTGCTTTCCGTGTAGCCCCATACGGTTGGCCAAAAAGGACAATCTCGGTAATCTGGCATCCTTCATCCGTAGAACGTGGCCTAGCCATCTCAACCCTTCTTTCATTATAGCCCTAGAAAGCGGGATTGAACCAGATTTTTCGTACAACCTACTGTTTGAAATACGGTCAGTCAGCCGGGTACTAAGAACAATCCGTAGGCAATTTCTCTGGAAAACATCTAGTAAATTTTCATCTGCTTTTCGGAGTGCCCGTGCTTCAGGGCCATATTTGACCACTGTCATCACTGTAGCTTCCAATATTCTAATCTTGGTTTGCAGACTTTCTTTCTATTCTTCCAAACTTTTTTAACTTTAAAAAAAACACCCTGAGCCTTAGCTATTCTACTTTTAACATCTTCACTGCTCCCACCATCTTTACTAATAATACTACCAAGGTAACTGAAGCTCTCAACCTGATCAATCTTTTGGTTACCTAATGTCACCTGTTCATCTTCACTTATTCCTAACCTTAGTGACTTAGTCTTCTTAACATTAATTTTCAAGCCTATTTTAGCACCCTGAACTCGCAAAACTTCAAAAAAATTCATTCATTTTGCTCACACTTTCATCTAATATGCTTAAATCATCAGCATAATCTAAGTCCAGGAGCGTTCTTCTTCCTCATTTGATTCCATGGTCTCCAATTGCCTTTGCTGTGCTCCTTAATACAAAGTCAATCCAAATGATCCATAGAAAGGGGGATGAAACACAACCCTGTTTAACTCCTGATTTAATACAAAACCAGTTGCTAACCTCATTTCCTACCTTAACCGCAGCAGTATTATTCTGGTACATAGCACAAATCAGTTTAATGTATTTTTCTGGTATACCATATAACGATAAGACCTTTGTTAACGCTCTTCTATCAAAAAAATCGAAAGCTTGCTCATAATCGATAAAACTGAGGACCAAAAGTGTTTGACAACGAAGGGACTTCACAATTATTAACCTAAGAGTGAAAACTTGGTCGACACATCCTCTACCTTTTCTAAAACCGCATTGTTCTTCCCTTAAAACTTTGTCTACAGCATCTCTCAGTCTAAAAATTATCATATGCCTCAGTAATTTCCTACCTACAGAGACAAGACAAATGCCAAGATAATTACGACACTCACTCTTGTCACCTTTCTTATACAGTGGTTTAATTAAGGTTTTCCTAAAATCAATGGGTACTTCCCCTTTTTCAAAAATCATGTTCATAATCTTCAGTAGCTTATTCCTAGCATCAGAACCACCATATTTAAGAAACTCATTTATCATACTATCAGCACCTGGGGCCTTATTATTTTTTTTTCCTTTTAGTACTGTCGCTAGTTCTTCCTCACTAAACAAATCTTCCTTCACATCCAAGGTATCACAAATTTCATTTTCATCTATATCTTTTCCCGCAACTGTATGTCGGTTTAGCACATTCTCAAAATGTTCCACCCATCTTTCTTTAACTTTTTCCTTATCACTAATTGTGGCCCCATTTCTATCTTTAACTGGGACTAGTCCGGATTGGCTACTCCCTTTCAATTTATTAACATGCCAGTATAATATTTTACTATTATAGTTTCTAGCCGCATCTTCCAGATCTTCAGCAATTTTATCCATGGCCTCCACTTCACATCTCCTTAGTTCATATTTTAATGCTTTCTCCACTGTCTTTACATTCCTTTTATTCTCATATGACCTATCACTCAGATAATTCTTATACAAACCCCTTCTACTCTCTATTAAACCTAAAGCTTTTTCAATAATATTCCTAGTTGCAGTTTTAGCACTCTTCCCTAGGACACCATCAGCAACTTCCCAAATTGTTTTTCTGAAATTATTCTATCCATCTTCCACATTGTCAAATTTTAAACTCTCAAGTTTAGTATTCAACTGTTCCTGGATGTTTTTTCTCAAATTTTCATCCTGGAGTCTACCAACATCATAGCTTTCCGGGAGGGATTTACCCTTCCGAAATTTCAGCTTGAAATTAACCTTAGACACTACTAGATTGTGATCTTTACTTTTAACATGAATAACAGCACTCCTATACACCCTAGTATCTCGTATTGATCCTGCTAGTCTTCTGTTTACAATAACATAATTAATAAGGTTTGCTGTCTTACCGTCACGTGAATACCATGTCAACGTGTGGGCCATTTTGTGACCAAACACCGCATTGGTTACAACTAGGTTGTTATACCTACAAAATTGTAAAAGCCTATAGCCATTACTGTTTTCTTTTCCTACACCAAATTTACCTAGGCTAGGATACGATCTATCCCTATTTCTACCAACCTGGGCATTAAAATTTCCTAGCAAAAACACCATATTTCTACCTGGTACCCTGTCTATTTACTCCTGTAATTGCAAGTAAAATTCATCTGAGTCACTAATATCTCCATCAGTTGGTTCAACGGGGGCATACACTACTATAACTGATACCCTGAACTTTTCAGTAATAAAATGAGCAAATATTATTCTATTATTAATACCTTCCCAGCCTAAACAAGACTTAAAAGGTCCTGAAATTACATATTTGATGATGACAACCCCCTAAGACCCTCAGAACAAGGGTTGCCAGGCATACAACCTTTGCCTTAAATGGCTAAGGGCATATAAGGATGATAGGTCTGGTTACTCCCAACCCCTTACCATGTATTTTCGCCAAGTGAATCAGATAGAAATGTTGAGTTGGCTATTGGAAAGGGTAAGTGCCCTTTTCAATAGTCGAATGTGATTGGAGGGCAACTAACATTCCTCTCATACTTACCGTTTTCCATGACAAATCTAATAAAAAATTTTGAGTCAGCCATTTTGTTCAACGTAAATGAAATGCCTGGAATTATGTCTTTAAGGATGACAAACCCCTCGGAGCCCTCATAATAAGAGTTGTAGGTTATGCCTCGGTGATATATAAGGTATATATATATATATATATATATATATATATATATATATATATATATATATATATATATATATATATATATATATATATATATATATATATATATATATATATATATATATATATATATATATATATATATATATATATATATATATATATATATATATATATACATATATATATATATATATATATATATATATATATATATATATATATATATATATATATATATATATATATATATATATATATATATATATATATATATATATATATATATATATATATATATATATATATATATATATATATATATATATATATATATATATATATATATATATATATATATATATATATATATATATATATGATAAATATATATAGTATATAATATATTATATGTTTCCTGGATATTCACTTGCGCTAATATATAAACCAGTTATATCTACCATATGGTAATATACGGCAATTAACAACATTATAACATTATATCTAATGATGCTTGACAATTGATGCATTGGTGTTTTGGGCATAACCACCCGCCAAACCTTTTTTTACCTGGTTAACTAGGTTAACCAGGCAAACGTCTTTTACCTTTGCTAACCTGGTCTTAAATTAAAGTTTAAACAGTTCCTATATTTAGCAAACTCAGTCTATTATTTACATAACTGACACCAATCTCAACTATGATATACAGAGCAGTGGGGTTGGCATACAGGGATACACGCTCCCCAGGTGAAATTGTAACGCCACTAGCTACGGAGGAAGAGGGGTCCCTGTTTATCTACTGAGCAATATACCATATTCATGCCAAAATGTACCAAATTCAGTAGGTAAGGCCCTGCGAGTTAGGGTGATCCTCCCAAATAAGTAATTGATTTTGTGTACAGTGTACAATTCTTATACCTGTGGTATTACCTGCTGCCTTGAAAACTTTCTTAGCTACATTTGGGGCATGTACGCTAAGTCTACTATTATCTCTATGGAAACTTCAACGTCAATTGTAACGCTTGGTTTTGCAGCAAAAACACTGACAAGGAGGGGTCGTAATTGTGTGATCCGTCTCTCTCATACGGTCGGGAAAACTTGCCAGTTTTTACTATGTTTCACAACCCAAAAGGATCATATTGTCCGGACCTCTTCCTTAAAGAACGCCTTGACTCCTTTAAGAAGGCCATCCAATAAAAGCAAAAGGCGCGCAAGCGATGGCTTCTTTCAAAGAGCAAAAAGGAGAGGATTACATTCATTAACAAGTCAAAGAATACTATTAATATCTTTTGGTAGTCCTGGGATTGGAAACAGGAGAAATTTGGCCCTGAGGTTCAACGTGCTTGGGAAAAAATTAGTGGAGAATTGTGAAGGAGGCCTTACCGTCATCGAAGGGGAATTTGAATTAAAATGAAATAGTTGTAGGCCTCCAATCATGGATAATATTAAAAAAAAGCCAAAACAGATAGTCCACATGAGTGAGAGGCAATCCTGGCATTAATGCCCCTTATTATTATTGTATAAAAATGATTTCAGTTCATTTGTTAATATATAAATTAATCTATTATCCGACCATACGTCATTCCTAGGACATTAGGACTAAGGTAGATAGTCATAGAACCTATAGTTTTCCAGCTTTTTTCTCCTCTACTGATTGACGGGACCGTGGTACAAGATCTATAGGAAAAGGCTGAAGCTCTAGCTAATACTTTTCCCAAATTCTAGAGTCTGGCTCAAGACAGTAGAGAAGTGGACCAAACCGGTAATGTCCTTGATCGTGTGAATTTTTTTGCTCCCAATACCCTTCGTAAATTGTGGTATCTTGATATGATTGATATGAGGCAATTAGTCCTGACAACACACAAAATGTTATCTTAAATTTCTCTAGCGTCGAACTAGCTAGACCATTGTCATTACTTTTCTGGAAATGCATTCGCTGCAGAAACTGCCAAAAGATATTCCGCCAATCTCCCAGGACATCAGTAAATGATATACTTTCTCTAAAACCAGTTAATGGATGTCAGTTAATAGAGATAGAGAGCCTTCTTTCAGATCGTTCACTGTGGGTTGTCCTCGACGGGTTTTTTATCCATGAAAATTAAGTGAAAGCAGGGGCTTCCGAAGGCAGTGTCTCGGGGCCTACACTTCTCCTTATCCACATAAATAACATGGGAGACCACCTTGCAAGCTCTTATAAATACTTTACTGACGATAGAATGACACACTTAGCCATCTTTAAATAGAGGGACCCAAAACATGCTTCCAATATCCAGCAGATCTATATTTTACATAATCAGAAAGTGGTCTGATACATGAATGATTAACTTTGAAGCATTGAAAACAAAGGAGCTGCTTATTCTCCGATAAAATGTGCCACCTGAACACCCCAATTTATTTTTTACTATGAAACTGAAAAGAGAGTGGACGTAGCTTCGTCTACTGGGGATTCATTTCTCCACTAAACTTTCTTGGAATAACTACTATGAACAAGTGACAACCTCTCGTCCAAGAGAGCTTAGAGCTACTTTTGCTGCAAGAATCTTTTTCATCCAGCTCGATTATCCTAGGTTAAAAGTCCTGTATCAGACCCTCAGCTATATAAGGATGCCCACTATATGCTGGAGCCCCTGTAACACTGTTAGCACCATTAGAAAAGATCCAGAGAAGGATAAATAGGAATAGCTTTGCCTCTAAACTTGACTCAGTCATGCTTTTTAATAGAAGGTTTAATGCACCATAAATGACTGCTTTCTAAAAGTAAAATGAATTAACCTCCCTCAAACGAGATCTATACAATTACCTTTTCCCTCCAGCTCAATTTTCCTAGTGTAAAAGTCCTGTATCAGACCCTCAGTTGAGCAAGGATGCCCAATATTCTCTTGTGCCCCTATAGCATTGTTAGCATCACTAGAGAAGATTCAGAGAAGAGTAAACAGGAATTGCTGTGCCTCTATATATGACTCGGTCCAGCATTGAAATGGAAGGTTTGATGCACTGTAAATGATTGTTTTCTAAAATTAGATGAATTCACCTTGATCAAACGACATCTAAACCATTGTTACCCCTTTATCCAGCCCAAGGCACAAAGTCCAAACCAACAAAACGAAGACTCGAAATTTGATCCAATTACTGAAAGTAGGACACTACCGTAACCGAATACTTGAAGAAGAACTTCATCCAGCGCTGTACTTCTATGAGTATGACTCTTTTCTAAAAAAAATTAATTCATCTCCATCATATGATCTTTATCCTGTTTACCCCCTTTATCCAGCCATTGGGAAGGAAGTCGAACCAATAAGAAGAAGGATCAAAGTTTGATAAAATTATCTGAAGAAGGACACCCCCATAATAGAACACTTCAGGAAGGACTTCACAGAGCGTTTCCCTTCTATCTGGAACAATCGTCCTGGTTAGGTTATTCCAATAAATCCCTCTGTTGACTCTTTCCAAAGATGGTTAAGCAGAAGTTTGGAACCTTGAGGTTTCGTGATTTCTAGGTTTAAAATCAAGGTAATTGAATAGTAGAGTATCAAAAGTCTTGAAGTTCCTCAATCCGTGACTAAAGATATACAAAAATATGCATTCTTTCCATAAAAGTTAGAATTTTGGTCTGGTGTTCAAAGAGGGTGAATTTGAATTGGCACTTAAAACAATGACAAAGTTTAAAAGAAATACAGTTAATGAAACAGCTACAATAAAAGTGATATTAACTATAAAAGTATATTCCCTTAATTTTTATTTTATGATATATAGAGATAATTTTCTTTTCGTCAAGTCTCATGGCTTGTCGTTCCCCGTACACTTTTTTAACTTTTCGTGGATTTGATTAAATTATTTTAGAAAAGTAGAAAAGGCAACCAAATAATAAATAACGAGATGGTAGGTTCATACTTTTTATAGGAAGTTACATTCTTAAAAACCACATCTTTGAGCCTATAGAGTAAAAACTGTTATAGAAAACCATATCATGTATATAACAAGTTTCTAAACAGCAGAACAAATACGTAAAAACTCAACATATTACTTTCATATCCAAAAATATATACTGTTTAATAATTGGTTTCTAAACTAAAGAGCAATTATATCTACGTACGATAAAATATTGAATGTTCAACAAAGAACGATAAAAGTATTGAAAGTCAAAAAGACCAGGTAAGTCAGAAATAACGGAAAACATACAGATAGCAGAGAAACAAAAAAAACGGCAGATAGATCTGGGGAAATTCAAAAGATATAAAAAGAGACTGACTTGACTTGACGCCCGTCCGGCCTTTGTGGCTGTATTGAGGCTTCTTTTCTTCTGAGCAAATGGTGAATGTGGCGACGGTATTTCAATCTATCTGGCGCTAGACAAAGTAGCTGGGAGAGGTTATGGGCCGGGAGGTTGTCGGTCCATCTCTTACGAGGTCGGCCTCTAATGTGCGTGCCGTAAACCCGTCCTTCGAATGTGATTTTTGGAATCTAGTTGGCCGACATTCGCTGGAAATGGCCGAGCCAGCAGAGTTGCTGGTTTCTGACCCGGTCCATGATGATGCGGGGACAGCGGAGTTGTTTTTGGAGGTCTTCGTTTGAGACTCGGTCAATGTCGGTAATCCCTGCAATGCGTCTAAGGCATTTAGTTTCAAATGCGGAGATTCTTCGCTCATCATCAGTCTTTATTGACCAAGTTTCGCTTGAGTATAAAGCTATTGAGATTATGAGAGAGTTGAAGAGTCACACCTTCAGAGAAGTTGATAGAGTCTTGTTTTTCCATATCGGCAAGAGGTTCTTGAAACTGGCAACTGCCAGGCCAAGTCTTCGTTTGATCAATTTCGAGCAGTCGTTATCAAAATTTAGGAGGCTCCCTAGGTAGACGAAGGAGTCAACATTTTCTACTGGCTCTCCTTTTATTGTTAGCTGCATGTTTCTTGAAGCAGGGTCTCCAGACACCTGCATAACCTTGGTTTTGGCTGTGTTAACTACCATCCCAAAGGCTTCGGTTGCCGAAACTAGTTCGTCGGTTTCAGCTTGGAGTAGATACTCTTGGCTGTTGAATTTCTCGATATCATCTGCGTATGCCAATTAATCGATAAGCTTCCCTCCAATTTCTGCACCGTCAACAGTCTCGGCAAATGATAGCGCTGCGTTGAGGAATAGGTTAAAGAGGTGGGGTGACAAGAGGCAACCTTGAAGAACGCCCGCCGATGTCAGAAGCCCCTCTGTCAATCCCTCGGGCGTTTGGACTTGGCTGAAAAAACGTGAATACATGTCTCATATCAGAATCACTATGTTTTCAGGGACTCCATACTGTAGCAGGTTGTGCCATAATCCGTCTCGCCAAATCAAGTCACAAGCCTGCTTGAAATCAATGAAAAGTAGTAGCAGCTCTTTAGCAGACTTGATATACTTCTCCATCATTTGCCGAGTGAAGAAAATCTGGTCTATGTTAGAGCAGTCTTTTCGAAAGCCTGCTTGGTATTCCTCTTAGATATGGTTTGTCAGAGATTTCAGACGGTCAAGGAGTATTTTTGTAAGAATCTTCTTCGGCTGGCTAGTTAAACTGATTGGTCTGTAGTTGTTACAGTCACCCTTTTCCCCCTTTTTAAAAAGGGGGACGATGGTGGCTTTCCCCCAAGATCTGGGGAAGTGCCCGTTTCCCAGACACTTGTTTTGACTTTGTGATGGATATCCAACAGTTCTTCTGGGCCTGCTTTTAATACTTCTGACTGAATACCATCCAGGCCTGGGGCTTTATTAATTTTTATAGATTTTATTGCTGAGAGTACTTCATCTGTTAGTGGAGGAGGGCTTGGGTCGACTGAGTACTGCGGTACTGGGAAAGACAGTAAGATTTTTGGGTCTACGTTATTGTGGGGTTCATTTTTTCGCTGAAGTGATCCTTCCATCGTTCTTGTCTTCTCTCAGAGTCCGTGATTGGGATCCTATGTTTATCTAACAGTGTAGAAGTGGCCGAGGACTTCTTTTTTGACAGTTCACGGATTTTCTTGTACATAAGTGGCTATTACCTTTTTGAAAGGCTTCTTCACACTCATGACATTTGTCATTGACGTAGTGTCGTAGAGCTTGCCGGATAATCTTTTCTACTAGGCGCTTCAACCTCATGTACTCGTCCTTGATTTGTCAATCTACCTTGTAAGCATGGGTGCGCTTCTGAACACATAGATCAATAATTTCGGGGGTAATCCACGGTTTATCCGAGTGGGTCTCAATTCCCAGGATTTCACAAGTAGTTTTTCTGATGATGGATGCGCTTCCCTCGACCAATCGGTCAATTTCTTCTTCTGTTGGAGCTTCCGTGGGTTGGATTCTTGGCAACTTGTTTGAGAGTGCTGTTCTATACCTGTTCTTTGTTTCTATGTTTTTCAGCAGGTCGACACGATATCTTGGTAAGTTTTTCTTAGGCTGTTGGGGCTTTCAAATGCGTAAACGGAGCTCAGATATGACTAGAACGTGGTTCGAGTCGAAGTCGCCACCGGCTATGGAGACTGTGTTCGGTAATGATCATTTCCACTGCTTGCTGACAAGTATGTAATCAATCATGTTTGCAGTGCGGTCGGCAGGGGATCTCCAAGTAACTTTCCTTCGTTCTCTATGACGGAACATGGTGTTTGTTATGAAGAGTTCGTTATCCCGACAAAAGTCGATGAGCATTTCACCCCTGTAGTTCTACTGCACATGCCCGAACTTGCCCATGATGTCTTCAAGTCCATCATTTGAGTGTCCGACAATGGCGTTGAAGTCCCCAATCACGAACAGAACATTTTTCTTGGGAGCCGTGTCAACGATGTGTTAGAGTTGGCTGTAGAATTCTTCGGCTTCTTGGCCATTCTGGGACGAGTCTGGGACGTAAACTTGGATTATGGTCATGTTGGCAATGGATCCTTTCAGACGAATGGTGATAATACGTTCAGAGACAGGATGGACAGCAAGAAGAGACTGTTTGGCTCGCTTTGAGAGTAGAAAACCGAAACCTTGACGGTGGACTCCATCACTTCTTCCAGACGTGATGGGCGTGATGTTGTTTATTCTTTCTATTCCTGTGGAGGGAAGGTGAGTCTCAGATATTCCCCACGATGTCCCAGCGGTAACGGTTCATCTCGCTTAGGACTAGTTCTCTTTTTCCTGGTTTGGCTAATGTTCGTACGTTTAGCGTTCCTAGTGAGATATATGTTTTTGGGGTTAGGATAAACGAAGTCTTCTCCGACTGGAGAGTCGTCAAATCGGATAAAAAATCGTCGGCTGCCCTGGATGCGGTATCAAAATCATTTTCATTATCATCGTTATCAATATTACAATCATTATCATCAGTATCATTCTCGCAAAATGCAATTCTTGGTCTCATACTGTCGGTTACCCCGGACGCGGTAGCACGAGTTCTTGTCTTCTTGTTCGCCATTTTCATCATTTGTATTTAAGAGAAGGAGTTTCATGGCTAATTTGTCGGGGTAGCGGTAAGCCACTCCTCTCTACCCTTAGCAGAGGCCATTGTCTGTGAAGCTGGATCGTCTGCCCTTCACAGTTGTCCCTCTAGGAAGGGAAGCGATCCTCCCGTTCAGTGGTCTGCGAGGCCGAGCAGTTTTTTCCATTGCTGGGGGAAGGTGTGTAACCGTCGGGATATTTCCACACGCCGGTAGGCCCTGCATGGTGTACATCAGAGGGGCCTTCATCCTCCTCCACCTATATTTCTGACCCCTGGGCGAGGGTGTCCCAGTTTCAATTATGGACCCCTAGGAACTAGGCCCCCCCCCCTTGGTCCGCGCCTTCTATGAAGGTATCCTACATATCTGTAGGACGTTCTCTATCTGCCACCTTGGGACGCGCTTAGTGGTCTGGGGGAGGCTCCCTACTAAGAAAAATCTCAGTAGCACAAAAAGAGACTAGCACTGTTAAATAAAGTTGAAATCTTAATATTTTCGTTTTTAGTCAATAGATTAAAAATACCTCTACAAAAGCATTTAGCAAATAAATTGAACTTAAAATACGTAATATTGAGTCGTAATAAAGAAAAAAAAATGTTTTATGTCTGATATAGACATCCCCTTCATACAACTAGGATCGAAGAAGAGGCAGTAACCCTCCTATATGAAAATAGTCCTATATAAGATAGCTTGGTTTTTCGGGGGCGTTTTCTTCTTTTTTCAAATATTTGGTAAATTTGTGATTGGTAATATTGCCCAACTTTTGATCATAACCAATTTTTATACCCACCTTTTGATGGTAATATCAATATTTTAAATTTTATCTAATTTGAATAAGAGTCATTATTTAATTTATTTTTGGTTATTGTAGGTTTCTGGTTATTGTGTTTTTCAGATTTTTGGATTCCATTGAGCCGTATCAATCCTTACATGCAGTTTGCTACCACGAACTGTTTGATAAGCAAAAGGAAATATAGTATTATTATACTGTTCCTTATAGCAACTATATTAATAAATAACGAACAGAAATTAATTAAAAAAAGTCCACACTAAGTTTTTAAAGAAATGCAAAACGCTCCTTTAAATCAAAATTTGCAAAAATAAATACAAATTATCTCCCTTGTGTAAAACTGCAAAAAATGAACATATTAAATAAATACACCTAAAAAGAACAGATACTACAATAATTTACCGAGCTGAAATCAAACAAACAAAAATTAACTTGATTAGGGCAGGCAATCGCCATTACTTCTCAACAGTAGACAAAATGTGTACTTTCCCCGATGCCTTCTGAAGACCACAACATATTTTGTTCCTTACTGAAAAAACAAAAGAGCAAAAATGCAAATAAATGTGGATTACACGTTTAAATTCATATAGAAATATTTGTTCCTTAAGTTTTGATGATTTTGTATTTATTAAAGTGATTAAGGGGAAACACTGGAGATGTGCTTTCTTTTCAGAAAACAGCCGACTATGTTCTGGTCTTCGAAGACCAGATGCAAATTTGCATTTGCACATAAAGATTCAAAAAAGTTTCAAGAATCACAGTTAATAAGACAACTCGAACAAAATCAAATTTATTTTGAAATTTTATTAACTACATAAGTAGATTCCCTTAATTTTTGATAATATAATACACAGTAATTAATCCTCGTGCTTCAAGTATCATGGCTCGTGGTCCACCGTATAGGTGGGGTAGGGAGTGTTTTATTTTCAAGAAGTTCATTTCTACTCACAATTGTTTAACTCTTCGAAGATTGTACGACGTTATTTCAGAAAAGTTAAAAGCTACCCGAATAATAGATAACGTAATAGAAGGTTACTAGTTTAAACAGGAAGTTTTACTCATACAAGAACAAAATTATAGCACATATAGAAGAGAAAATGCTATAGAAGATACATTAGGTATAAAAACAGGTTCCAAAACTGTAGAACAAATAGTTAAGCACTTGAGATGTCACTTTAATTTTAAAAATATATATCGTCTAAAAACAGGTTTCTAAATTATAGAAAAAGTATGTGAAACTTCAGATACCAATTTCATATACCACTTACGTACGACAAAATATTGTTTTTTTAAACGAAGGACCAAAAAAGTATTGATGTAAACTAAAGTAAATTGGTTTTTAGGATATACTAGCAAAATAAGTAGATTCCCGTGATTTTTGATAATATCAAACAGTTCGTGGTAACAAACTGTAGTAAGGAGCGACCCGGCTCAATAATTAACGAAACTCAAAAAAATGGATTTTTGATGCCAAAAAATACATACAAAAATTAAACTTTTATGCTGATTTTAAATGTATAAGTTTCATCAAATTTAATCTTACTCGTCAAAAGTTACGAGCCTAAGAAAATTTGCCTTATTTTGGAAAATAGGGGGAAACACCCCCTAAGAGTCATAAAATCTTAACAAAAATTACATCATCGTATTCAGCGTATCAGAAAACCCCATTGTAAAAGTTTCAAGATCGTATCTACAAAAATGTGGAACTTCATATTTTTTGCCAGAAGACCGATCATGCGTGTTATTTGTTTTTTTTTTTCCCGGGGGTAATCGCATCGACCAAGTAGTCCTAGAATGTTGCAAGAGGGGTCAATTTAACGGAAATGAAAAGCTCCAGTGCCCTTTTTAAGTGACCCAAAATATTGGAGGGCACATAGGCCCCCTCCCGCGCTAATTTTTTCCCACAGTCAAGGAATCAAATTTTTGAGATAGCCATTTTGTTCAACATAGTCAAAAAACACAATAACTATGGCTTTGGAGATGCTTTACTCCCCCACAGTCCCGAGGGAGGGGCTACAAGTTACAAACTTTGACCAGTGCTTACATACACGATACAGATGTTTTCAGGGGGATTTTCTTTTTTTTTGGGGGGGGGGGGGTGAGGAAAAAGGGTTATGTTGGAGGAAATTCCCTTGGAGAAATTTGTCGGGGGGGAGGAAATCAAAGAAGGGAGTGTAGGATTTTCTAGCATTATTATAAAAAAAAACAATGAAGAAATAAATGTGATAAAAGGTTTTTTCAACTGAAAGTAAGGAGCAGCATTAAAATTTAAAACAAACAGAGATTATTACGCATATCAGGGGTTCTGCTCCTGCTAAATATTTAGTTCTTTACGCTAAAGTATTTTTAGTAATTTCAACAATTTATTCTACGGCTGATTCAGGCTGAATATCTGATTCAGGGTTATTCTTAAATAATTGGGACAAAATAAGCTTTAGTGTAAAGAACCAGGTATTAAAGAGAGGACAAACCCCCTCATATATATAATAAAAATATACGAATATAGAAATTTGTTACGTATGTTAATTTTTAAGTTATGTATATATTTAACTAATAAAAACGTTCATTAAAAATTAAAAGTTCTAGTTGCCTTTTTAAGTAGCCAAAAAATTGGAGGGCAACTAAACTTCCTCCTCCACCCTTTTTTTCAAAATCGTCTGATCAAAACTAAGAGAATGCCATTTAGCGAAAAAAAAAAATTAATCTGCAAATTTCATTTTAATAATTTATGTGCGGAGAGCCAAAATCAAACATGCATTAATTCAAAAACATTCATAAATTAAATATGAAAAACTAGTTTTTTTTAACTGAAAGTTAGGAGCGACATTAAAACTTAAAACTTGGTTTTTAAGATATACTAAAAACATATGTGGATTTTTGTGATTTTTGATAATATCAAACAGTCCGTGGTAACAAACACAGTAACGTGGTAACGTGGTAAGGAGCGACCCAGCTCAATAGTAAACGAAACTCTAAAAAACGGAATTTTGATATTAAAAGATACATCAAAAGAATTGGATTTTCATGCTGATTTTAAATATATAAGTTTCATCAAATTTAGTCTTTGTCATCAAAAGTTACGAGCCTGAGAAAAATTTGTATTATTTTGGAAAATAGGGGGAAACACCCCTTAAAGTCATAGAACCTTAACGAAAATCACACCATCACATTCACCGTATGAGAAAAAACTCATTGCATAAGTTTCAAGCCCCTATCTACAAAAATGTGGAACTTCGATATTTTTTGCCAGAAGACCGATCACGGGTGCGTGTTTATTTGTTTTTTTCCCAGGGGTCATCGTATCGACCAAGTAGTCCTAGAATGTCGAAAGAGGGCTTATTCCAACGGAAATGAAAAGTTTTAGTGCCCTTTTTAAGTGACCAAAAATATTGGTGGGCACCTAGGCCTCCTCCTACGCTCATTTTTATCCCAAAGTCAGCGGATCAAAATTTTGAGATAGCCATTTTGTTCAACATAGTCGAAAACCATAATAACTATGTCTTTTGGGCTGACTTATTCCCCCACAGTCCCCAGGAGAGGGGCAGCAAGTTACAAACTTTGACAAGTGTTTGCATACAGTAATGGTTATTGGGAAGTGTACAGACGTTATCAGGGGTATTTTTTTGGTTTGGGGGGGAGGGATTTGAAGGGAGGGGGCTATGTAGGAGGATCTTTCCTTGGATGAATATGTCAGGGGGGAAGAAAAATTTTCTGAAGGGGGTGCAAGTTTTTCTATCATTACTATAAAAAAACAATGAAAAAATAAACATGAAAAAGTTTTTTCAATTGAAAGTAAGGAGTAGCCTTAAAATTTAAAAAGAACAGAGATTGTTACGCATAAGAGGGGTTCTTCTCCTCCTAAATAACTCGTTCCTTACGCTAAAGTATTTTTAGTAATTTAAACTATTTATTCTACGGCCTTTCTGACTCAGGGGTCATTCTTAAAGAATTGGGACAAAATTTAAGCTATTTTGTAAAGAGCGACGTATTAAAGAGGGGACAAACCCCCTCATATACATAAGAAATATATAAGAATATAGAAGCTTGTTACGTAAGTTAATTCTTAAAGTACGTATATTTTTTAGTAATAAAAATGTTCGTTAAAAATTAAGTTCTAGATGCCTTTTTAAGTGACCAAAAAACGGAGGGAAACTAGGCCTCCTTCCCCACCGCTTATTTCTCAAAATCGTCTGATCAAAACTAAGAGAAATCCATTTAGCCAAAAAAAGAATTGATATGCAGATTTCATTTTAACGATTTATGTGTGGTGAGCCAAAATCAAACATGCATTAATTCAAAAATGTTCAGAAATTAAATAAAAAAACTATTTTTTTTAACTGAAAGTAAGGAGTGACATTAAAACTTAAAACAAAGAGAAATTACTCCGTGTATGAAAGGGGCTGTTCTGTTCTCAACGCCCCACTCTTTACGCTAGAGGTTTTTACTGTTTAATAAAGTAGAATTGAGAGAAAGAGTAAAACTTTAGCGTAAAGAGAGGGGCGTTGAGAAGGGAACAGCCCCTTTAATACACGGAGCAATTTCTGTTCGTTTTAAGTTTTAATGTCGCTCCTTACTTTCAGTTAAAAAAACTAGTTTTTTATTTAATAAGATACAGGAATGAATCTTTGTGTGTCAAGCATGATGGCTTGACGTTCATCGTGTATTTAGGGTAAGGGATGCCTGATCCTAGGGAAGTTCATTTTTACTCATTATTTTGTAACTCTTTGTAGATTTTATAACGCTAGTTTAGAAAAGTAAAAAAGGTACCCGAATATTAGACAAGCAAATGGTAGTATAACCCTTTATTTTAGAAATTAGGTTATTAAAAATCACATTTTAGAACCTGTAGAGTAAAAAATGCTATAGAAAATATATTGTTTAAAAACAGGTTCCTAAACTATAGAATAAATATGTAAAAACTCAAAATGTCACTTTCATATTCAAAAATATACATTGCATAAAAACAGGTTTCTAAACTATTAAAAAAACAGGTAAACTCAAGGCACCACTTTCATATCCGCGAACAATAGATAATTGTTTTTTTCTAACAAAAGACCAGAAAATGATCTAAAATCGCAAAGACAATTTTAGTTAGAGGTAACAAAAATGGTACAGATAGTAGAGATAAAAAGAAATAAGGAGAGTCGGGTTCTAAACAACAGAGATAAAAAGAGAATAGTAATTTTTAAATACAGTAGAAATCTTAATATTGGCGTGGCTAGGGTATAGAGTAAAAACGCTTCTTTTAAAATATTAAGAAGGAAAAAAATTGTCAACTGAAAATACGCACAATTGAATTAAAGGAGTTACATTAATATTTGATATGAATCAAACAAAAAAATTGGTTTTTTCAACTGAAAGTAAGGAGCAACATTAAAACTTAAAACAAACAGAGATTATTACGTATTTGAGGGGGTTGGCAGTAGTAATGCCATAAGTCTTTCCACGGGAGCCCTATCCCTGGATTTTACGGAAGCCCTATCCTGTTATTCCAACTACAACCAGATTGTGTTTGTCACGTCGTAGGAAATATTTTCTAAGTGACGCTTCTAAGGTGTTTCTAAGGTGCATGTATCGTAATTGGAGATGAGAGTGATGCAGTTTTGCGTGACTTGTTAGATTTGCTTCAGTATTATTTCTGCATTTGGAGAATAAACATTATATCAGATCCAATTTCAATGGGGATACTAACATCCACTTTCTGACGGGGGCCCTAACATCCATTTACACCGGGCCTCCTAACATAACCACAGGGAGCCCTATAATCAAATTCAGTCAGGGCCTTAGTGTCTAATTCGACTAAATGGGCTTAGTATAGAATTCTATTGGGGCCCAAGCATTTAATTTCACCAGGTCCCCTAACCTAAAATTCAATTTAAATGGGGGCCTTAGCATCCCGTTCCATGGGAACATAGCATCCAATTTGACTGGGGGCTCTAAATCTAATTTAATTTGTGCCCCCAACCACCAGGGGTCCTAGAGCCGAATTTCACGGGGGCCCCTAACATCCCATTTCAACAAGGAGCCCTAACATATAATTACAACAGGATGAAATAAAATCCAATTTCACAGGGTCCCCAACATAACCTAACCAACCGGAGGAGTGGGGCCTAGAGAGCAATTCCACCCACCAGGTACTTATTACGCAATGGATTTCGTTTATCTTTTACTGTTACTTAATAGGACTTGTTACAGTTCATAAATAAAGTAGGGAATCCCCAGTTGCAAATCAGGGGGGGGGAATCATGAGTGATCCGTAATAACGATATACACTTAGGATATTACACAACAATTTAAGACATTTTCTTCTTCGGCATTTTTTTCTGTCAAGGCATTTTCAGGAACCTTTATATTCTAACGGTTTTAATCCCCATTAGGATCTGAAAGGAACATTTCTATCCAATGGAACTTTGCCCTAGATATCTGAACCAGCAGTCTATTTCTAATTTTTTGATTTAGGAAATAGATTCTACAAAATAATGTATTGCAGGTAAGGAGAATCCCACTTTCGCGCATACTAGAATGATTCAGCTATTGATTACGTGTATCTGTCACTGCAATAATTCAGATGAATAGGGTAAAATTGATTACTAGAGTGTGGTTATATTTGAAGTGCCGCTGCTTGCTAAGTAATACTTTAAACAGGTATTATAAGCCCACACAAAGTCATTCTTTACTTCTTCGCGATATGATCTAACCATTTTGGACGGTCTTTCTTAGAGAATTTTCAGAGATGTTTCATTAGAGAATGATAAAAACGTGCTAGAAACATAGGAAAATACTCCTTCTTTGAGAATTCTTAGAGATATTTTTATAGAGGGTGATCTAAGTTTGTAAAAAATATAGGAAAATGGGGACACAAGACATGTGACTTAATTCTATATTTTATTAATTTTTTCTAAGTTTTATTTGATCTCATTTCTCTGCATGTGATGCTAAATGGTTATCCCAGCCCCTGGCAAGCAATTCGAAAAAGAGGGGGGGGGGTTAGTAACCAATCACAGAGAGGGGGTGATATTAAACATAAATTTACACCAAATTAAAAGTAATTTCTGAAAATTTTTAATGGAATTACTATGTTTCTTTGAGCCACGGCGATGTATATTCACGCCATCGTGACTTTATGTGGCTGCCCATCCCCTAGTGAGCAATTCAAGCAATCCCCTTAACATCTAACTCCACCAAGGCCCTAACAAACAATTCCAACGGGGGATGGCACAATTAAGTGCTAGTGCAAATCTAGAAGGATTCGATTTTCATTTCTGAGGCAACCGGAAAAGGTAATATAAGGAGATGCTTATTTTATCCAGAAATGAATCTAACGACACGGTAAAAACTGCTTAATTCGCTTCGTTTAGTCATCATGTTGTAGAGGTATTGCAGGATAAAAAGATGTAATATGATAACCAAAGATAAGAAAGCGACTGATCAGGCTACGGGATGATGATCAGACAATTGATAATCAAACATTTTCCCTACTGTATTGGCTTGCCCTCACTTGATACTGCAATGTGAACCAAGTTGGAAGTTCGCAAGAACATGAAACATACGGAAAACCACACGTTTAATCCAAACAGTCAAGACATCGCTCAATATACCCTTAAATAGTGCTTTACGTGGCGATGCTTCAAAATTTGCGTTACTGTGCGGCATTACAGCCTCTGAAACTGGATTTAAATACGAGTATGGTTTTTCAATAATTCTAAATTAATTGACTATCTCTGAAATCGCACACTATAAATGACTTTCTCTTCGCTAGGATTGTTGTCATGCACTACAATTTGACTGAAAATACCGCTTTGTTAGGGGACACACACTTTTTGGCTAAATAAATGTCTATGTTTACTGTTTTTTTGTAGGACTACCAGCACCTTAAAAAACTAGTGCGCCACCCTACGGCATTACAGCCTCTAAAAGTGGAGGCTCCATACCCGTATAGTTTTTTCGATAATTCAAAATCAATCGACTATCTCAGAATTTTTGTACTATGGCTTTTTGGCCTTCTTTTGGCTACAATTGTGGTTTTACACCATGAAATGACTGAAAACACCATTTTGGTGGGTGGAAGATTTTTGTCTAAAATAAATGTCTAGGTTCACAATTGTTTTGTAGGTCTACCTGCACCCTTAGAAGCCAATGCACCACCTACTGCCTCTGAAACAAAAGGCTCAATACGTGTATAGTTTTTTCAGTAATTATAATTGCTGATAATGAGATATGAATTGAATGAAATTCAATTTCATTCAATTAATGATTAATGAGAAAAGATATAACAAAACATGAGATAGAAAATTCTATCTCAGAATTTTCACATAGTTGGTTTTTGGCATTGTTTTGGCTAGAATCATCGTTTGGCACCACACAATGCTTGAAAACAATGTCTTGTTGTGGGACAGTCTTTTTGACCAAAATAAACATCTATGTTAACCGACTATTTCATAGGACTGGCTGCATCTTCAGAAACAAATACACCCCCATACAGTATTACTGTCCCTCTAGCACCCCATTCCTAATCATCACCATAATTAGCACCATCATTCCTAAAATATGTTTATGTATATTTTTTTAATAAAGTGATATCCGATTCCACTTCCCGCGCTTCTGACCCGGGTTGCAACGGTTCCACCTTAATTTCTGCAGCTTCCATTCCGGTTCAACTGATTCCAGTCCCATTATGCATTCTCGATCTCAACTAAAAATCTGACGCCGGTTGCATCAGATCCTGATTTACCATTTCTGCCCTTTGATGCCACAGTTCCACTCCCATCAATTTCACTCCAAGTTCCCTCGATTCCAAGATTATGTATGCGGCTGTCTCTTTGGTAAACTAAGGCTTACAAACAACACCCTCTACCAAGTATTATAACACATGTGAAACTTTTTCGAGCATTTTCATACAAAAATATTCGTTTACACAAAAATAAATCGTTTAAGTTTAATGAAAAAATCCCAATTAGTGTTTCTTCTGATGACTCCTAACATTTGAGGCCAGCATGGCACAATGTACCATTCCCGGTGACACTACGGGTTTTCAATCCTTCTCCTTTAAAAACAAATTTATAAACTAAAAATGACCATTGTTTTTATTTGAAAAGCGGAAACTTGTCATTTCATTGCTACACTGCGAGGTTCCATGACAATTTCCAAGCCATGACACTCAATAGCTGACTCGATGACGCTGCTCTCTAGCAAGAATTACAACACATATGATATTTTTCGAGCATTCTCTTGCAAAAACATTCGTTTATACTAGAATCGGTCCTTTAAACCTAATGAAAAAATCCTCATTTCCTTTTCTTCTCATGACTCCTAGCAATTGAGTCCAGCTAGGCACAACGTACCAGCCTACCTTCCCCCTCCTTGATATTATTCTGTTACACATTATTACACTTTTTCAGCTTTTTTCACCTTTTATTCCTCAAAAATGAATTTATAGTCTAAAAATGACCATTGTTTTTATTTAAACTACTTGCGTGCTGAAGTTTGTTTGCAAAATTCGTTGCATGTTGATTTTTCTCTTCGCTAAACATGTAAATTTATTTTGCTCTTCGTGAGACTGATTTTGTTCATGGAACGGATTACATGCTGATTTTGTTCATGGAACTTGTTGCGTGCTAATTTTGTTCGTGGAACTTGTTACGTGCTGATTGTTGCTTGTGAAACTTGTTGCTTGTTGATTTTTCCGTTTCTCAAAACATGTACATTAATTTTTCTCCTTGTGAAACAGATTCTGTTCATGTAAAATGTTGTTTAATAGTTTTCCTTCGTGGAACTTGTTTCGTTCTGATTTTTGTTCTTGGAGCCTGTTGCGTGCTGGTTTTATGTTTGTTACACTTGTTTTACGTTGATTTTTTCTCTTTGTAAAATTTGCACTTTGATTTTTCTCCTCGTCAAACTAATTTTGTTCATGGAGCTTCTTATGTGTTGATTTGGGTTTCTGGATCTTATTCCGTGGTGTTTTTTGTTCGTGAAACTTTTACGTTGATTTTTCTCTTTGTTAAACTGATTTTGTTTGTGGGACCTATTGCGTTTTTATTTTGTTCATGAAACTTGTTGCGTAGTGATTTTTGTTCGTAAAACTTGTTTCATGTTAATTTTTCTTTTCGTGAAATTTGTACAGGGATTTTTTCTTCTTTAGACAGATTTTGTTTACGGAACTTGCTGCGTAATGATTTTTTTCTCCTCGTGGACCCGATTTTGTTCATGAAAATTTCTGCATGCTAATTGTTGTTCGTGGGACTTCCTGTGTGCTGATTTTTGTTCTAGAAACTTTTTGTGTGTTTATTTTTTCTCTTTGTGAAACCTTTACATTGATTTTTCTTCTTGTGAAACTCATTTTGGTTCATATAACTAGTAGTAGTTTAGGTTTTAAGTAAAGATTTAAGTTAAATTTTAGTTACGGCATTACAACATCTGAAACTGGGGTTAAATACTTTGGTTAAAATACTTGGGGTTAAATACTTTGGGAGAGTATACTTTTTCAATAATTCTAAATCAATAGACTATCTATGAATTTTCACACAATGTATTTTGGCTTTATCTTGGCTAGAATTGTTGTTTTGCACCACAAATCGTGGTGCACCACAAATTGTGGTGCACCACAAAGGTTTATTTTTAAGTAAAAAAATCAATTAAAAAACGTTCCATCGAGTGATATGAACAACATTTAAAATGACCAAAAAATAATTTTTTCTCTGATTTAGACTCCCTCGCTTTTGATAAGGTCCTCAATCTGTGTACTAATGTTTTTCAGTGCTTCAAATAAGTTTTTTATTACAATTCCATGGCTCTTATATTTACAATTGTTTTTTCTTTATAAAATTGGGCCAAAATGAGAAATTTTGGCGTAAAATACTTAATACTTAAACAAGAAATGGTTTTGCTCTAATGCCCCAAAACAAAAATATTGAGATTTCCACTTTATTTAAAACTGCTAATCTATTTTTTCTCTCTCACAGACTTCTTTCTACCTCTCTGCTTCTTTTCTCTCTGCATCTTTTTTTGGTTTCTCTGCTACCTCTATTTTTCCGTTACTTCTGAATAAACTAGTTTTTGCAACTCTCAATATATTTTTGTCTGTCGTAAAAACAATATTCTGTCGTCCACCGATACAAAAGTGATATCTAGAGTTTTTAACTAGTTGTTCTATACTTTAGAAACAAGTTTTATTCAATATATTTATTTTTGGATATGAAAGTAATATCTTGAGTTCTTACCTATTTATTGTATAATTAGTAAACCTGTTTTTATTGATATATGCTTTCTATAATAGTTTTACTCTATTGGTTCTAGAAAATTATTTAAAGATTATAACTTTCAATAAAAAGTATTAACCATCCATTTTGTGATATATTATTCAAGTATCTCTTTTACTTTTCCAAACTAATGTTGGAAATTCCAAGAAGTTTAAAAAAAATTGAGCAGCAATTAACTTCTTGAGGATCAGGCATCCGTAACTCACCTACACAATGAACCACAAACCATAAAACGTGACGCACAAAGATTTATTCCTTTACATTCCATTATAAAATATCAACAAAATCTACTTATTTTTTAAGTCGAGCTTCAAATCATGTTTTATTTTATTGATCTGTCCTGCTAACTATATTTCTTACAAGTTTTTTTTCTTTTTAAGTACAAATACGAATTTGGACCCCCTTTGAAGACCAGAACATAATTTGCACTTTTCAGAAGTATGTAAACTTTTCTTTCCGTATATTCACGGCTTCAGGTACTCAAAAGTATTCCATTTGCCACCATTCAATTCTCTCATTTTAAAACCTGGAAGTCTTAAATGTCGGCCGTAGATTTGTTTGAATGAGTCACAAGAAGGATTTTATGGAATGATGTCACAATGAAGATCATTCCAGATGAAGTTCTTCCTTCATTACTCGGTTTTTGGCATGTCCTCCTTATAATAATAGGATCGGTCTCTTTAATTCAAGTCTGCCTTGTTGAATTGGATAAATGGGGAATAATATGACAGAGCTTGTTTAAGGAAGGTGAATTTATGTAATTTTAAAACTTACCATCGACACTGCATAAAGCCTTGTATTTACAGGGTAGGGCGAATTATCTCTTTAGGAGCCCACTAAATGGAATCTTATCCTCCTGTGTCTTTGAAATTAGGTTTTGATTTTGTGCCTATTGCTTTGCTCAGATAGCCTTCTTACACTGGGTGTTAAATGAAGGTTTGTCTCAGTTGAACGCCTGGATCCACTTCAAGGGGACTTGTTTTTCAACAGAGTCAATTGTGGCCTGCTAGTAGTTATCTGTAATTTGAAAAAAATAGTGACGAAGCCCACACTGCCTTTCCATAACAAACAAATAAAAAGTAGAAACAATAGGGAAAATCTTTTCAAGACAGGGGAAATCAATTCTGTGAATATTTCAGCCCTATGTCCAAGGGCCGTCTTCAGCATAATACGAGAACGAGAGAGAAAATATGTATATATAAATAAACTTACATTAAAATGTGAGAATTAAAACTAATAATGTTTTTTTTAAACTTTTTTAAAAAACAGCCCTAGCGTCCTTACTTCAACGAAGTTCAAACAGGACCGACAAAAATAATGAAAAAGTGAGATGATAAATTCATTGAAACTAAAGAGAACAAAGTGATTAAATGCAATTTCCCAGAGCCAACCTTACTTTTTTAGCAGCCTGTCTCAAGGGCCTTTTCGTAACTGGTTCAACACTATTATAAATCGGTTGAGTAAAATATTTTGTCAGATCATTTTCAATTAAATTTTAGCATAAAGAATTTAGTGAGTACTCCCCAAGTCCCTGTTCAAAGAAATATTGTTATTTATTTTGAGACTAATTTCGATTGATTTTCGAACCACCTGTTTTATCCCCAAATCGTTACTGATAAGTGAAGATTTTTCAAAAAGTATCGTGTGGGAGGGATTATAAAATATATGGCAACCTAAAGCAGAATCAAATGAGTTGTTGGGAGTATTTGAAATTAATGCCCTGTCTATGTCTTTTTTATGCTATTTTAACCGTTTTTCTAGATTCTGATGAGTCCTATATATAATATATATATATATATATATATATATATATATATATATAAAATATATATATATAATATATATATATATATATATATATATATATATATATATATATATATATATATATATATATATATATATAAATATATATATATAATATATATATATATATATATATATATATATATATATATATATATATATATATATATATATATATATATATATATATATATATATATACATATATATATATATATATATATATATATATATATATATATATATATATATATATATATATATATATATATATATATATATGTTTTGCTAATGACAGCCCTTGAAGATGGGGTCGAAATATTCATTTAAAAATAGAATTCCATTGTCATGCAAAACTAATTCCCTATTGTTCATCTTATTATGGATGTTTATGATGGAAAGGCAGTATTTTCTTTGTTGCCATTTACTTCTTCAACACCAGAATTAAAATCTATTATTCTACTGCATATCATATATATGCCATGATAGTTTTACACCTGGAATTTGATTTAACTTTATTTCTGCAAATTTTTGATTTAATGGAGTTCTTTTAATTTCTTTCAAAACTTCTAGTAGAAAAAGTTGTTTTAATTAAATTCTGTCTGTTTTTAATTAAGTAAGTCTTTATAAGGAACAATAGTATAAAAGTCCCTTAATTTTTGTATGTCAAACAGTACGTGGTAGTAAATTGTATGTAAGGAGTAATATGGCTCAATAGCAACCAAAAATATGAGAAAAATAATAACCACAAACTTTGAGTCTTGATAACAATAGACAAACTAAAAAATATGAATGTTGATTTTTATTCCTAGTAGATTAATTTTATCAATTTTAATATTACCCATCAAAAGTGTTAAGAACCATCAAAATGGTTACGATCAAAGTTGGGCAATCTTACCCATCAAATATTTGCAATATGTGTGAAAAAAGAGGAAAAAACCCCCCAAAAAATCAAGTGATCCTAATAAAAATCTAACCATCTGATTCAAAATATCAGAAAACCCTGTTGTATAGGTCTCAAGCTCTTATATGCAAAATGTGGAATTGTCAAAAACAAGTTCATAGTAGCTTGTTTATTTATTCGTTTTTTGGTTTATATGTTTTTGGTTTTTCCCAGGGATTTTGTATCAAATCAGTCATCCTAGAATATTGAAAGCGAGCTCATTTCATTGTAAATCAGAAGTTCTAGTGTCCTTTTTAAGTGATCAAACATATTCCAGAACAACTACCACCCTCCCTTCCACGTTTCCTTTTTCCCTGAATACAAAGTCATCTGATCGAAATTTTGAAATAGCTATTTATTTCAAAATAGTCAAAAGATTTGAAAACTATGTCTTTGAGGATTACTTGACCCCCCTCACACTCCCCTGGGAGGAGACATTACCAGTTGGGACCTTAAAGATCTAATGTCGTCAAGCTTACTTTAAATATTTTATAAACACCCTTTTCGGGTAAGGGGGATATCGAGAGAGGCCTCGAGGGATGTTTACATGGAAGAATCTTCTCTTCGGGGAAGGGCATGTTTTTGTGGTTGGAAAGCGGATAAGTAGTGCTATTTGTTACTTTTCTAAATATAGTGTTTTGTTTGGAAATATATGACAGATTTTCAAGGGGGAGGGGAAATGTTTTCTGGGGGATTAGTTCTAGGAGAAATCTCTTGAAAAAGGGAAAAGAGATTCCTGGGATTATTTGAGAAAAAAATAAAAAAAATAAAATTTAATTTATATGGCAAAGAGAATCTTCTAGAGGTAATTTTCCAGGTAAAATTTTAACGAGAAAAAAGTTTTCCGGGAAAGACTTTAAGAGGTGAAAAGGGATATGAGCTAGGGTGAACTATTTGTAAGAAAATTATTCACGCAGATGGTATTTCCAGGAGGTGGATTTTCATGCAGAGAAAAGGTTACACTTTTACCATTGATGTTTAAAAGGTATGGATTAAAAATATCTCTAGAAACCCGTTATATACAAAAATAGATGTCTACTAAAATTAAAAAGCAAAGTAAAGCTTTAAACGAACAAAAACTATTTTATATAGGAGGGGATTTACTGCCACTCCCTAATTTCTAGCTGTTTACGCCAAAGTCTCTCATTTTTGTCCCTATCTATAAAAAAAATCCTAAAAAAAGATAAAAAAAAGATAGAAAAATAATATAAAAAAAGAGAGATTCATTCGAAATGAAAAGCTTATTTGAAGAACTGATGAACATTAATATATAGACCGAGGCTTTATGAAGGGGAAGTCTAAATCACAACGCAAAATACTTTTTGTTCATTTTAAACAGTACTCCTTTCAATAAATGGTGCAATTTTAAGTACACTTTTTTCCTTAATAATTTACAAAAAGTTGTTTTACTCTATTGCCAGAAAACAGCAATATTAAGATTTGACCTTTATTTAAAAGTTCTAATCACTTTTCTTTTTCTTAGACTTTTGTCCCTATTTTTTTCTTTGTCTATTTTTTCTTGTTTCTATGCTATCTCTATATTTTTGTTTCTTCTGAATAAACTCATCTTTGTGAATTTCAATACTTTTTTGTGCTTTGCTAAAAAAAAACAGTATTTTGTCGTACGTGGATATAAAAGTGATATCTAGAGTTTTTAACTAGTTGTTCTATAGTTTGAAAACAGGTTTTGCAAAATATATATTTTTGGGTATGAAAATGATAACTTGAGTTTTTGCCTCTTTGTTGCATTATTCAAAAACCAGTTCTTATACACATTATGGTTTCTACATAGGTTTTTGCTCCATAGGTCCAAAAAATGCTTTAAAAGGATATAACTTGCTATAAAAGTAATAACTTTCCATTTTGTGATCTATTATTCGGATAACTTTTTTACTTTTTAAAAATAATTCGTAATATCCAAGAAGATTTAAAAATTCTGACTTAAAATAAACTCATTGAGGACTAATCATCCCCTACCTTACCTATACAATCAACCACAAGCCATAATATTTGACGCTCATTGAATTCTTTCTATATATTATATTAACACAAAATCACCGAGTATAATTAATTACTTAATCACTTAATTACTTATTTACGTAATTATTTTTAATTTTATTCATGTTTTACTAGCTATATTTCTGATAAACATTTTGACTCTATGTGTAAATATAAATTTAAACTCCCTTTGAAGACCAGAACACAATATGCACTTTTATGAAGAAAGTATATATTTTATTCCTATAATCACGGCTTCAAGCGCTTAAAGGTATCTGAAATGCCACTTCCGTCCCTAGAAAGCAGAGCAAACCTGCCAGCACACCTCATAGTGGTGAGAGGGTTTAAACATCACCTAGCTTCCCGACAAGCAAACTGACGGCTAATGTGCTCTGAGCGACCCCTAGGAGTGGGGGCCCTGCGGTTAATCATACCCACGGAGCATCCAGATCTATGTCGAATATGTCTAATATGAGAGCGAATTGGGCTACGGCATTCCCGTCTTTAAGCAATGCTACATAGTTGGCGACCTCGTCGAAAAGTGAGCTATCTACCATCTTATCAAGGAGACAAGGCCTAAATATTGGCCCCTGGAACTTCGTTTCCATCAAATGCTCACTAAAGACTGTAGTTTCAGTGCCCATATTAATTTAACCGTCCACAAGGCTAATGCAAGCCTTCAGACACTTACCAAAATGAGGCGTTTTGGTTGTGATACTGAAAGTCTTCTCCATGCCTACATGTGTTATGTTCGCCCGTTGCTCGAGTACGCGTGCCCAGTGTGGAGTCCATCTGCAATCCGCACAGCGTACCTATTACGCGACATGGAGTGCGTCAAGAAAAGAGCAACAAGGATTATACTCCGAAACCGTGACATACCCTATGATCAAGCCCTCGCCAAATAAAATTTATCTCCATTTAAAGTCCGGCTTGAACACCTTATTCAGCAATTTGGGAAATCCATCCCAGCCAATAAGAGCCACCGATCAATACTACCCGAACCAGCCCCTCCCTATAGCCTAACTCGGTTACAAAATAAACTTGTACCCCCTAAAGTACGAACTAATCGTTACGCAAACTCATTTGTGCCTTTCTTCAAATCAGTTTTTAATGTTGAGTCATAGTGTGTGATTTTTGTTTAAATGTATGATTTTTGTGAAAAAACTGAATTTAGCTATGCTACGATAGTTTTTAAATATACCGATCTCTCTCTCTCTCTCTTTCTCTCTCTCTCTCTCTCTCTCTCTCTCTCTCTCTCTCTCTCTCTCTCTCTCTCTCTCTCTCTCTCTCTCTAACGCATGCCTTCGTAGCTGAAATGCAATAAATATGAAAAATAGTTAATATTTTAAGGAACAAATATTAGCATATGTATACTTATGTTTAAAGCTCCAGAAACTTATTAATACAAAAACAAATTTTTACTAAAAGTGAAAAGCATTATTAAAACTTAAAACAAACAGAAACTACATTATATAAGAGGGGTGCCACTTCCAAATGTCTAGTTGTTTACACCAAAGTCTTACATTTTGGTCAAAGTCGCTAATTCACGCCAAAGTCTCATATTTGAGAAGCAGCCTGAGGAAATTTCCGTTATTTTCTAAAAAAAAGAAGGATACATCGCCTAAGAGCCACATAATCTTAATGAAAATCACACCAAAAGATCAAATGTATCATAAAATTCTACTGTAGAGTTTTCTAGCTCCTATTAGCAAATTAAATAAAAAACATTTTTTTAAAATTTTAAAAAGTTTTTTTTAACTCAAAGTAAGGAGCGACATTAAAACTTAAAACGAACTGATATTACTTCATATATGAAAGGGGCTGCTTCCTCATCAACGTCCCGCTCTTTACACTAAAGTTTGGCTCTTTCTCTCAACTCTACTTTTTAAAAGAGTAAAAAACTTTAGCGTAAAGAGCGGGACGTTGATGAGGAAGCAGCCCCTTTCATATATGAAGTAATTTCTGTTAGTTTTAAGTTTTAGTGTCGCTCCTTACTTTCAGTTAAAAAAACTTTTTTTAATTTAATTTCTGAACGTTTTTGAATCAATGCATGTTTTGATTTTGGCTCTCCGCAGAGGAATAATGAAAACCAAATTTGCATGTTTTTTTTTTGGCTAAATTTTTGGGTCACTTAAAAAGGGCACTAGAACTTTTCATTTCTGTTAGAATAAGCCCTCTCGCAACATTGTAGGACCACTGGATCGATACAATCACCCCTGGGGAAAAAAAAACGAAAAACAAAACAAATAAACACGCATCCTTGATCTGCCTTCTTCAAAAAATACAAAATTCCGCATTTTTGTAGACAGGGGCTTGAAACTTCTACATTAGGGTTCTCTGATATGCTGAATCTAATGGTGTGATTTTTGTTAAGATTCTATGAATTTTAGGGGCTGTTTTCCCCTATTTTCTAAAATAAGGCAAATTTTTTCAGGCTCGTAACTTTTGATGGGTAAAACTAAACTTGATGAAACTTATATATTTAAAATCAGCATTAAAATACAATTCATTTAATTTAGCTATTGGTATCAAAATTCCATTTTTTAGAGTTTTGGTTACTATTGAGTCGGGTCGCTCCTTAATTCACCCATCGTGGGTGAGTTCCTTTTACTACTTTTACCTATTAGTTGGGTTAAATAGAAACCAGTTTTTATACTGCAGTGCGTTACCACGAACTGTTTGAAATATGGATTTTTTTTTGCCAGAACGAAGATCATGGATGTGTGTTTATTTGTTTTTGTTTCATTTTTACCAGGGTTGATCGTATCGACCCAATGGTCCTAAAATTTTGCGAGAGGACTCATTCGAACGGAAATTGAAATTTCTAGAATTCTTTTATAGTGACAATACGAATTTGAGGGCAACTAGGCCCCCTCCCACGCACACTTTTGCCAAAGTCACCGCATCAAAATTTTAAGATAGCCTTTTTGTTCAGCATAGTACAAAAATTATATTTCAAGTAAATGCAAACTTGTACCCTCTTTGAAGAAAATAACATAATTTACACTTTTCTGAAAAGAAAGTATAATTGAAATGTTTTCACCTTTATGAATTTAATAAATAAGAAATTCTTAACACTTTAAGGAACAAATATCAGCATATGTATACTAAACTTACAATCTACTTTCATTCGTTTATTGTGTGTCATTTGTATTTTTGCTTCTAGTTTTTCAGTGAAGTACAAGTTATGATCTGGCTCTGAGAAGGCGATGGGGAAAGCTTGTTTTCTTACTTTCTATTTTTTTATATTGTTTTTGTTCTTGAAATGGGGTTTTAAATCATACCAGTTGTCCAAGAATATTGAAACAGAGCCCATTTGATTGTAAATCAAAGTCCTGGGTCCTTTTTTAAGTGATCAAATATATTACAGTACAGCTGCCCCCTCCCGACCAAGTCTCTTATCCCCCCCCCCACCCAAAAAAATCATCCAATGAGAATTTTTGAATAGCCGTTCTGTTAAACATACTTTAAAGATCTATTAACCATGTCTTTGAGGATTACTTGAACCCCACATTTTCGCCAGTTTCGCCAAGAAGGCATCGCCAGTTGAGACCTTAAGAGTCTAGTGCTGTCAAACTTAATTAAATTGCTTTAAAAAAAGATTTTTCCTGGAGGGGGATTTTTCTCGAGGGAAGTTAGGTAGGATGATTTTTGCTTGGAGGACTTTTCTCATGTGAAAACGGAATTTTGTGTGACTGGAAAGCCAGATAAATAGTACTATTTGTCACTTTTATAAATATATTACTTGTTTTTTGGAAATATATGACTGATTTTCAAGCGGGGAGTTCTTTTGGGGGGATGGTTACTTGGAGAATTTTTTTCAAGAAGCAAAAAAAAATTCCGTGGATCATTTGAGAAATAATAAGAAATAAAATTTAAATTATATGAAAGCAACAAGAATCTTCTAGAGGGAAGTGTTAAGGGGATACTCTAGCGATGAGAGAAGAATCCAGGGAAAACTTGTAGAGCAGAAGAGAAATTAAGCTTGAGTGAAAGTTTCACGGAAAAATCCAATTAACAGAAGGAATTTTTAGGGGGGGGGGGGGTTTCACAGAGAGGAAAGGTGGGTATCCTGGAATGATTGGAGAATAACAATTTTATATCAAGTTACAATCTTAACATTGATGTTTACAATCTATAGAATAAAAACATGTCTAGAAATTTATTAAATACAAAAATTAATTTGCACTAAAATTGAAAAGTAACATTGGAACTTAAAACAAACAGAAAACATTTTATATATAGGAAGGGGGGAGGCTCAACCAGTGACGCCTCCTTTTTAGCTGTAAAAGGCAAAGTCTAATATTTTGGTCCAAATCTATTTAAAAAACAAAAAAACAATACTAAAACACAAGAGCCATGCATTTGTAATGAGCGCTTAAAACACTTAAGCACTTAAAATTCAAGCACTTAAAAACATTAGCTTACAGATCGAGTGTGTGTGAAGAGGAAGTCCGAATCAGAGACAAAATAATTTTTTGTTAATTTTAAATGTTGCTCCTTACACTCAGTACTGCTTCTATTTGATTAAAATTTTTTTTTACTTAATACTTTGTGAGAAGTGGTTTTACTCAATAGCCAGAAAAGGACCATATGAATATTACCACTTTATTTAAAAGTACTAGTCTCTTTTTTTCCCTTTTAGACCCAACACTCCACCTCTCCGATTCTTTTCTCTTTGCTTCTTCTTTATCTCTTTGCTATCTCCATCTTTTTCGATACTTTTGAATAACCTTTTCTTTGCGTCTTTCAATACCTTTTTTGTCCTTTGTAAAAAAAAAAAAAATTTTGTCGTAAGTGGATATAAAAGTATTTTCTAGAGATTTTAACTACTTGTTCTATATCTTAGAAACCAGTTTCATTCATTGTATAATTTTAGCTATGAAAATGATATCTTGGGTTCTTACCTATTAGTTGTGTTAAATTGAAACCAGTTTTTATACTGAATATTTTTTCTATATTAGTTTTTACTCTAGAGGGTCTGAGACATGATTTAAAAGAATGTAACTACCTATTAAAAGTATTAGCCTTCCATCTTTTTATTTATTATTCGGGTATCTTTTTACTCTTTCAAAATAATGTCATATTATCCACGAAAAAAAAATTGAGTGGAAATTAACTTCTTTAGGATCAGGCATCCCTTACCCCACCCATACAATAAACCACAAGCCAAAATACTTGACGATCAAAGATTTGTTCCTATATATTATACAATAAGAAATCAAAAGAATCTACTTATTTATTTGATAAAACTTTAAATATTTTTTTATTTTATTGATCTGTTTTACTAACTACATTTCTTCTAATCTTTGTGACTCTTTAAGAGAAAATACAAATTTGCACCTCCTGTTAAAAGTAGAAATTAATTTGCACTTAAATTAAGAAAGTAAATTTTTTAATTCTTATATTCACGGCTTCAGGTACTTAAAAGTATCTGATATGCCACTATTCAACTCCATCGTTTTTAAACCCTGATGTTTTATATGTATGTTCAACTTTCTTTTGAAGGAGTCAAAAGAGGGATTTTTCAAATTATGACCCCATGAAAATCATTCCAGATAGAAGTGCAACGCGGATGAAGCTCTTCCTCAACTACTCGAATCTTAGCATGTCCTCCTTAAGATAATTGGATCGATCTTATTACCTTCAGGTCTTACTTTTTGGATGGATAAAGGAGGGGGGGGGGCAATTTGAGAGAGTTCATTTGAAGTAGTTTTGAAGTCATTTGAATAGTGTACTTTTAGAAAACAGTCATCGACGCAACATAAAACCTTTAGTTTTAACGGAAGAGCAAGTCGTTTGTAGAGACGCAGTACACTTTGTTTGGTCGATTCTAGATCTTCTAGAGTTGTAGTAACAGTGTTTTATAGGCATCTGCATGTAACGGACATCCTTATTCATTTCAAGGTTAAATACAGCGTTTCTGAACTGGGATAATAGGGTGTATGGAAGACTGTTTCTGCAGCAAAAAGTCACTCTGAGTCTCTCTTTACAGTTTCTTACTTAATTTTTGAAAATGAAACTTTGGTGTTCACTTGGCAACTTTTATCGGGTAATAAGAAGCTCATTTGTTTTCGATTCATTAAAGTAGATCATTTTTGCATCATACAGCTTTTCAATTTTATGAAGATCCATTTTTGCCGAATGGAAGGCTTGTTTTAGGTCTTCGTGGTTAGGCATGGCTTAATTTCTCGCGCTAATGTCAGTTAATCAGAGGGCGTACAATGTTGTCTCCCATGTCATTTATTCAGATACGGGAAAGTGAAGGTCCCAAGCTGCTACCTTGGGGAGCCCCTACTTTCACTGAATAATCGTGGGAAATAAACCCATCGATGACGTCCCGCAGTGAACGATCTGAAAGAAAAACTCCCATCAACTCTTAGCTGAAATCCACAGACACCATAAGCATGGAGTTTTTTCAGTAGGCCACAGTGCCCTACTTTTTCAAAAACTTTGCCAATGTTGAATGGCAATAGCTTAATGCCATACTTCCTTTCCAGCAGCTTAGTCCAGTCCTTATGCTGGGCAGCTACGCAATCTAATGTTGAGTGATTCCTTGAGAATTTATAGGTAAATTGCCTGAAAGGTAATTTGAGTCCAGGAAGTGTTGATATGTTTTATTGGAAACGTTCTCATAGACTTTACCAAATCAGTATAGAAGGCTGATAAACCTATTGTACCTCAGGCTCGTTAGATGTTTATAGAATGGTTCCAGAGAGAAAACCTATCCTAAATAGCAATGAAAATTTATATACTAGTTTTGTGCTTCAGAATTTTAGCACAGTCTTTGGTATATTATCAGGAACTGTGGCTTTGGTTACATCAAGATACCGCAAAATTAAAAAGATCTTTGGAGCAGAAAAATACAAACGATCCAGGACAGTACATGGTTCGGTCCGACAAAGTTGGCACTTTTCTACCGTCTTCAAAGACGTAAGAATTCGTTAAAAACCTTAGCAAGAGCTTCAACCTTTTCCTGGGGATCTTACACCAGTGTCCTGCTAATCTGTAGAAACGGAATTGAAGTCCCTTTGGATGATGGTAAAGCCTTCTTTTCATTTCTCTGTCAAATTTTGTCAAAAATTGTCAAAGCATGCTGAACCTTGGTGGCAAATTTCTCCTTTTACAGGATACAGGACGGCTGAACCAATTGATCTGCATTTTTGCAAGTGTTGATAGATACAATACTATCCTCTTGGTTTTTTGAAAGTAGCCTTCACTTGCGCTCCAGTTGATTTGCTCAGAAAGCCTTCTTATATATTATGTTTAACCAACGTTTGTCTATAGTGAACAACTGGGTCCAATTTAAGGGAAAATATTTTTCAAGAGGATCGACTATGGCGCACTGGTACTTATCTGCAGCTTTCTCTAGGTCTTCAAGAAAAAAGGCTCTCCACTGCTGAGAACAAAGAGTGTTTCTCAAACCATTCAAATTAGACCCTTTTGTATCACCAGATTGTCTGCTTACGATTTGTTAGAGGCGAATTACAAAAGTTTTCACGTGCAAGTTTTCGACATTGTGGTCATATTTGAAAGCATGAGCTTCTACCTTAAACGAGTCAGGGTGATATTTAAGGAAAGGCAACACAAGAAGATCCATTTTGGCCATAACACCAGTTAAAATCGACAAGTTGTTCCAGCCCGTATGAGAGAGATCGATCATACAATTACAATCCCATCTTGCAGGTATTTTTTGCTTCAAAGCAACATGCTATGATGGACGTTGAAGTCTCCACGGAGGATAATAGCAAACTTAACGTACTTGCTCCAAATGTATTTAAGGGAGACCTCAAGGCTTCAAGGCAGTAGATAATTTGGCAAGTTGGAGGGTTATACACAGCACCAAATTTCAAAGACATATTTGGGAGTGCGCCCTAACCAACAGAGCTTTTTTGATTTCTTAATCCTTTATATTTGGGTTGAAATATGGTATAAAGTTATGTACATAAGCAGCAACACCTCCTCTTCCGTAGTTGGTTCAGTCACTTCGTTCTTGATTTTACCTTTAGACCGTGTATCCTTGTATAGCAGCCTCACTGCTCTGTGTGTCATGGAGGAGATTGGTCTCAGTTGTGCAAATGATACATGGTTTGACAGTGTTCACTAAATATAGGAATTGGTCAATATTTGATCTGAGACTATGTATATTGTAATTTTCCACCATAAACTGGTCTGTTTGGAGGGTTAGTGGACATGTTAAAGTTTTTTTACAAAAGGTCTGTTTTTGTCCGAGGCTTATCATTATTGTCAAGCAAAACCAGGTAAATAAGATTTGCCAGGTGTTTAGCCCAAAATAGTCATTGGGTTTATTGCCATGTGTCATTATACAGAGAACAGTACAAGAATGTATCAATTACTGCATGCTCTTCATGAAGGTGGTACCCTATTCAGGGTTAAGATTCGGCATAAGAACCTCCCTTCCGGAAAACATCTGAAACGTTTCCATTTCAATGACTCAAATAAATAAAAAATTACCAAAACTTTAAGGAAAAATATTAGTATATGCGTAATAAACTTAAAATCTACATTAATTTGTATTTTTACTTCTTTTTTCAGTAAAGGGAAAATTATGTTCTCGTCTTGAGAAGGCAATGGGGAAAGGGAAAATTTCTTTTACTATTGAGAAGAAATGAGGGTTGCAATCCCTAATCATGTAGATTTTTACTTGTTTTGAGTTTACAAGTTTAATGTGGGCATGTGTGGTAGTTTTACGCCTGGAAGATTATTTATTATGAAAACAAAGAGAATTTTCCGCAGGGAATTGTCTAGAAGAAATTTTATCAAGGACCAAATGGTCAGGTGAAAACTTTAAGAGGAGAAGAGGTATTTAAACTAGGATGAGCTTTTTTCGGCAGTCCTGGATTCTGCAAAAGGAAAAGTTTGCCCCCAAGGTTCAGCATGCTTCGGCTAAGAGTTGACGGAGGAATGTCAAGGAGCCCTTACCATCATCCAAGGGGACTTAAATTCCTTTTTTACTTATCGACTGGACACTGATTCAAGATCCCCAGAAAAAGGTTGAAGCTCTTGCTTAGGCTTTTACGGAATTCTTGAATCTGTAAGAAGACGGTAGAAAAGATCTAAATTTGTTGGACCAAACCTGTACTCTCCTTTATCGTGTATATTTTTCAGCTCCAAAAATCTTCACTATTTTGCAGTATCTTGATGTGACCGAAGCCAAAGGTCCTGAAAATATACCAAAGATTGTCCTTAAATTATGCAGCGCAAAACCAGCTTAACCATTGTCATTGCTTTTTAGGATAGGCTTTCGCTCTAAAACCATTCTATAAACATCTAACGAGACTGAAGTACAACAGGCATTTCAGCTTTCTATCCTGTGCTGGTAAAGTCTATGAGAACCTCTCCAATAAGAAATTTTGACAGTTTCTGGAATCAAATGACCTACTAGGCGATTACCAATTTGGGTCCTGAAGGAATCACTCAGCATTAGACTGTCTAGCTGCCCAGCATAGGAATTGGATTGAACGACTAGAAAGGGAGTATAACATTAAAATTTTGTCATTCAACATTGTTAAAGTTTCAACAGAGTATGGCATTGTGACTTAGTGAAGAAAACCCATGCTTGTGGTATTTGTCTGTTAAGACTTTCGGAGAATTTTTCTTTCAGATCGTTCACTGCAGTTCGTCTTCGACAGTTTTTATCCATGACTATTCAGTAGAAGCAGGGGCTCCCTAAGGCAGCGTCTTGGGACCTACACTTTTCCTTATCTAAATAAATTACATGGCAGACAACCTGGCAAGCCCTCTTCATCACTTTTACGACGATGGCGAGACAAACTAAGGCATCTTTAAGCAAAAACACCAAAAACATGACTGCCATTCCCCACAGATAGATTTTTATCAAATTGAAAAGTGTCTGATACAAGGATAATCGACTTTAATGTATCGAAAACATCGAAAACTTGCATCAAAAGCATCAAAAACTTCTTATTACCCGATGAAAGGTGCCAAGCGAACACCTAATTCTCGTTTAAAAAAATGATATATGAAACTTTAAAGAGAGTTGACGAGATTCAACGAGAGTTGACGAGATTAAGAAATCATATATGAAACTGTAAAGAGAGTTGACGAGATTCGTCTAATACGAATTGAATTCTCCACCAATTTTTCTTGGAATAACCACCTTGAGTTGGTAACAAACTTCTGTGCAAGAAAGCTCAGAGTGACTTTTTACTGCAGAAATAGTCTTCCATCCCAATTGTCCCAGTTTAGAGGTGCTGTATTTGAAACTTGAAATAAACAAAGGTATCCGCTATATGCAGATGCCCCTAAAACACTGTTACTACAACTCTAGAGGATCTAGAATAGGCCAAAAATTGTAGATAACGTTTCTAAAAATGACTCGCTTTACCCTCTAAATTAAAAGTTGGATGTAGCATAAATGACAGGTTTCTAAAATTAAATTAATTCACCTACCTCAAACGCACTCTCTCAAATTTTTCCTAACCCCCCTCCCTTTATCCTTCGAACAAGCTTGACCTGAATGTAAGGGGATCGATCCAATTATATAAAAGAGGCTATGCCAAGAACCGAGTAGTGATGAAGAACTTCATCCAGCGTTGCACTTCCATCTGGAACGATTTTCATTAGGATATTATTCTAGAAAATACCTCTTTTGACACTTTCAAGGAATTTAGAACATACTATTAAAACCACAAAGTTTAATAACGACGGAATGGAATAGTGGAATATCAACTACTTTTAAGTACCTGAAGCAATGAATATAAATAAAATATGAAGTTTCTTAATTTTGGCGCAAATTAAATATCTGGTCTTCGAAAGAGATGCAAATTTACATTTACTCTTAAATAGTCACAAAGTTTACCAGAAGTAATATTAACAAAACAAGTCGAAAAACATCAAGGTTGCTTTTTAAGTTATATTAACAATATAAGTAGATTGCCTTGATTTTTGATAATAAAATAAATATGAATCAATCTTTTTGCGTCAAGTATTATGGCCTCTGGTTCATTGTATAGGTGGGGTAGGGGATGCCTGATCCTTAACAGGTTAATCTCTACTAATTTTTTATAATCCTCGTCAATTTTACGACACTATTTTGAAAAAGTAGAAAAGATATCCGAATAATAGATCAAAAGAAGGAAGGTTAATACTTTTTATAGGAAGTTACATTCTTTTAAATCATATTTAAGAACATTTAGATTAAAAACTGATATAGAAAATATATTATTTATAAACTGATGGATGGAATAATCGGGATGGTTGAAAGGTAATTTTTGTAGCAAAAAGTCACTCTGAGCTTTCTTGGGCAGGAGTAATTTCTACTCAATTTTTTTTAATCTTCGTGGATTTTAAGACATTATTTTGAAAAAGTAAAAAAGTTATTAAATTCATAGATCAAAATATGGAAGGTTAATACTTTTTATTGGATGTTACATTCTTTGAAATCACGTTTTAGAACCTTTAGAGTAAAATCTAGTATAAAAAATGTATTATTTATATAAACTGGTTTCTAAATAATACAACTAATAGGTAAAAGCTCAAGATATCACTTTCATGTTCAAAAATATAGGTTGTATAAAACTGGCTTTTAAGCTATAGAACAACTGGTTAAAAACTCTATATATCAGGTGAATAAAGAAGACCGCTATTTGCTGGTGCTCGTATAACACTGTTAGCACCACTAGAGAAGATTCAGAGCAGGGTAAATAGAAATGGCTGTGCCTCTACATACGACCTGGTCCACCATTGAAATTGAAGGCTTGATGCACCATTGATTACTGTTTTCTAGAAGGAATTGAATTCCTCTCCCAGTAAAACAAGCTATTTCGCATTTACCCCCCTTTATCTAGCCATAGGCACGGTGTTCGAACCAACAAGAAGAAGGATCTAAGTTCGATCAAATTATCTAAAGGAGGAAAACCCCCATAACCGAGTACTTGAGCAAAAACTTCATGCAGCTTTGTAGTTCTATCGGGAAGAGTCTTCCCGGTTGCGTTATTTCAGCAAATACCTCTGTTGACTCCTTCCAAAGATGGTTAGGCAAAATTTTATATTTTTAGGTTTCAAAATGAGGTAGTTGAGTGGCAAAATAACAAAAGACTTTAAGTACATTAAGCCGTGACTAAAGAAAAAAAAAAATCACTTTCACTTTTTACAAAAAATAACAGTGTAAATTATGTTCTGGTCTCCAATGAGGGTACAAATTTGTGTTGGCTCTTAAAGAGTGATAAAGTTTATCAGAAATAAGGTTAATGAAACACCTATCATAAAAGTTTTAATAACTATAAAAGTATATGCCCTTAATTTTTCTTTTTTAATATATAGGAATAAATCTTTGTTTGTCAAGTCTTATGGCTAATCGTTCATATGACATTTTTTTTAACTCTTTGTGGATTTGACAATATTATTTTAGAAAAGTAAAAAAGGCATCCTAATAATAAATCAAGATATAGTAGGTTAATACTTCTTATAGGAAGTTGTATTCATAAGAAGTACATTCTTGAACCTATAGAGTAAAATTGTTATTGAAAATATATTATGTATAAAAACAGGTTTACAAACTATAGAACAAAAAAGTAAAGACTCTTGATATCACGTTCATATTCAAAGATATATATAGCATAAAAACAGGTTTCTAACACTATAGAAAAACTAGTAAAAATTCAAGATGTCTCTTTCATACCTGTGTTCGACGAAATGTGCAAAAAAAACAAACAAGTAAATGCTGCAAAGACAAGATTGGTCAGAAGTAATGAAGATGATAAGGTAGGAGAAAAAGAATTCTTCATTTTTAAAGAGTTCCCCAAAACTATTTCTAGGGGGAATTATCTTTCTTTTGACAAAAAAGTCAAATTTCACATTTTGTACATAGGAGTTTGATGCAAAAAACTTTTTAAGTACAAATACGAATTTGGACCCCCTTTGAAGACCAGAACATAATTTGCACTTTTCAGAAGTATGTAAACTTTTCTTTCCGCATATTCACGGCTTCAGGTACTCAAAGGTATTCCATATGCCACCATTCAATTCTCTCATTTTGAAACATGGAAGTCTTACATGTCTGCCGTAGATTTGTTTGAATGAGTCACAAGAGGGATTTAATGGAATGATGTCACAATGAAGATCATTCCAGATGAAGTTCTTCCTTCATTACTCGGTTTTTGGCATGTCCTCCTTACAATAATTGGATCAGTCTCTTTACTTCAAGTCTGCCTTGTTGAATTGGATAAAGGGGGAACAATATGACAGAGCTTGTTCAAGGAAGGTGAATTTATGTAATTTTAAAGCTTGCCATCGACACTGCATAAAGCCTTGTATTTACAGGGTAGGGCGAGTTATCTCTTTAGGAGCCCACTAAATGGAATCTTATCCTCCTGTGTCTTTGAAAGTAGGTTTTGATTTTGTGCCTATTGCTTTGCTCAGATAGCCTTCTTACACTGGGTGTTAAATGAAGGTTTGTCTCAGTTGAACGCCTGGATCCACTTCAAGGGGACATGTTTTTCAACAGAGTCCATTGTGGCCTGCTAGTAGTTATCTGTAATTTGAAAAAAATAGTGACGAAGCCCACACTGCCTTTCCATAACAAACAAACAAAAAGTAGAAACAATAGGGAAAATCTTTTCAAGACAGTGGAAATCAATTCTGTGAATATTTCAGCCCTATGTCCAAGGGCCGTCTTCAGCATAATACGAGAACGAGAGAGAAAATATGTATATATAAATAAACTTACATTAAAATGTGAGAATTAAAACTAATAATGTTTTTTTTAAACTTTTTTAAAAAAACAGCTTTAGCGTCCTTACTTCAACGAAGTTCAAACAGGACCGACAAAAATAATGAAAAAGTGAGATGATAAATTCAGAACAAAGTGATTAAATGAAATTTCCTAGAGCCAACCTTGCTTTTTTAGCAGCCTGTCTCAAGGGCCTTTTCGTAACTGGTTCAACACTATTATAAATCGGTTGAGTAAAATATTTTGTCAGATCATTTTTAATTAAATTTGAGCATAAAGAATTTAGTGAGTACTCCCCAAGTCCCTGTTCAAAGAAATATTATTATTTATTTTGAGACTAATTTCGATTGATTTCCGAACCACCTGTTTTATCCCCAAATCGTTACTGATAAGTGAAGATTTTTCAAAAAGTTACGTGCGGGAGGGATTAATAAATATATGGCAACCTAAAGCAGAATCAAAAGAGTTGTTGGGAGTATTTGAAATTAATGTCTTGTCTATGTCTTTTTTATGCTGTTGTAACCGTTTTTCTAGATTCTGATGAGTCCTATATATATAATATATATATATACATATATATATATATATATATATATATATATATATATATATATATATATATATATATATATATATATATATATATATAAGTTTTGCTAATGACAGCCCTTGGAGATAGGGTCGAAATATTCATTTAAAAATAGAATTCCATTGTCATGCAAAACTAATTCCCTATTGTTCATCTTGTTATGGATGTTTATGATGGAAAGGTAGTATTTTCTTTGTTGCCATTTACTTCTTCAATACCAGAATTAAAATCCATTATTCTACTGCATATCATATATATGCCATGATAGTTTTACACCTGGAATTGGATTTAACTTTATTTCTGCAAATTTTTGATTTAATGGAGTTCTTTTAATTTCTTTCAAAACTTATAGTTGAAAAAGTTCTTTTAATTAAATTCTGTCTGTTTTTTATTAAGTAAGTCTTTATAAGGAACAATAGTATAAAAGTCCCTTAATTTTTGTATGTCAAACAGTACGTGGTAGTAAATTGTATGTAAGGAGTAATATGGCTCAATAGCAACCAAAAATATGAGAAAAATAATAACCACAAACTTTGAGTCTTGATAACAATAGACAAACTAAAAAATAAGAATGTTGATTTTTATTCCTAGTAGATAAATTTTATCAATTTTAATATTACCCATCAAAAGTGTTAAGAACCATCAAAATGGTTACGATCAAAGTTGGGCAATCTTACCCATTAAATATTTACAAAATGTGTGAAAAAAGAGGAAAAAAACCCCAAAAAATCAAGTGATCCTAATAAAAATTTAACCATCTGATTCAAAATATCAGAAAACCCTGTTGTATAGGTCTCAAGCTCTTATATGCAAAATGTGGAATTGTCAAAAACAAGTTCATAGTAGCTTGTTTATTTTTTTGTTTTTTGGTTTATATGTTTTTGGTTCTTTCCAGGGGTTTTGTATCAAATCAGTCATCCTAGAATATTGAAAGCGAGCTCATTTCATTGTAAATCAGAAGATCTAGTGCCCTTTTTAAGTGATCAAACATATTCCAGAACAACTACCACCCTCCCTTCCACGTTTTCTTTTTCCCCGAATACAAAGTCATCTGATCGAAATTTTGAAATAGCTATTTATTTCAAAATAGTCAAAAGATTTAAAAACTATGTCTTTGAGGATTACTTGACCCCCCTCACACTCCCCTGGGAGAAGACATTACCAGTTGGGACCTTAAAGATCTAATGTCGTCAAGCTTACTTTAAATATTTTATAAACACACTTTTCGGGTAAGGGGGATATCGAGAGAGGCCTCGAGGGAGGCTAGGTTGGAGGATGTTTACATGGAAGAATCTTCTCTTCGGGGAAGGGCATGTTTTTGTGGTAGGAAAGCGGATAAGTAGTGCTATTTGTTACTTTTCTAAATATAGTGTTTTGTTTGGAAATATATGACAGATTTTCAAGGGGGAGGGGAAATGTTTTCTGGGGGATTAGTTCTAGGAGAAATTTCTTGAAAAAGGGAAAAGAGATTCCTGGGATTATTTGAGAAAAAAATAAAAAAATAAAATTTAATTTATATGGCAAAGAGAATCTTCTAGAGGGAATTGTCCAGGTAAAATTTTAACGAGCAAAAAGTTTACCGGTAAAGACTTTAAGAGGTGAAAAGGGATATGAGCTAGGGTGAACTATTTGTAAGAAAATTATTCACGCAGAAGGTATTTCCAGGAAGTGGATTTTCATGCAGAGAAAAGGTTACACTTTTACCATTGATGTTTAAAAGGTATGGATTAAAAATATCTCTAGAAACCCATTATAAACAAAAATAAATGTCTACTAAAATTAAAAAGCAAAATCAAGCTTTAAGCAAACAAAACTATTTTATATAGGAGGGGATTTACTGCCACTCCCTAATTTCTAGCTGTTTACGCCAAAGTCTCTCATTTTTGTCCCTATCTATAAAAATCCTAAAAAAAGATAAAAAAGATTAAAAAATAATATAAAAAGAGGGATTCATTCGAAATGAAAAGCTTATTTAAAGAACTGATGAACATTAAAATATAGACCGAGGCTTTATGAAGGGGAAGTCTAAATCAGACGCAAAATACTTTTTGTTCATTTTAAACAGTACTCCTTTCAATAAATGGTGCAATTTTAAGTACAATTTTGTCCTTAATAATTTACAAAAAGTTGTTTTACTCTATTGCCAGAAAACAGCAATATTAAGATTTGACCTTTATTTAAAAGTTCTAATCACTTTTCTCTTTCTTAGACCCCCCCTGTCGACTTTTCTGCCTATTTTTTCTTTGCCTATTTTTTTGTTTCCACGCTATCTCTATATTTTTGTTACTTCTGAATAAACTCATCTTTGTGAATTTCAATACTTTTTTGTGCTTTGCTAAAAAAAACAGTATTTTGTCGTACGTGGATATAAAAGTGATATCAGGAGTTTTTAACTAGTTGTTCTATAGTTTGAAAACAGGTTTTGCAAAATGTATATTTTTGGATATGAAAATGATAACTTGAGTTTTTGCCTCTTTGTTGCATTATTCAAAAATCAGTTTTTATACACATTATGGTTTCTACATAGGTTTTTACTCTATAGGTAAAAAAAATGCTTTAAAAGGATACAACTTGCTATAAAAGTATTAACTTTCCATTTTGTGATCTATTATTCGGATACCTTTTTTACTTTTTCAAAATAATTCGTAATATCCAAGAAGATTTAAAAATTCTTAGTTAAAATAAACTCATTGAGGATTAATCATCATCTACCTTACCTATACAGTCAACCACAAACCATAATATTTGACAGTCATTGAATTCTTTCTATATATTATATTAATACAAAATCACAGAGTATAATTAATTACTTAATCACTTAATTACTTATTTACGTAATTATTTTTAATTTTATTCATTTGTTTTACTAGCTATATTTCTGATAAACATTTTGACTCTATGTGTAAATATAAATTTAAACTCCCTTTGAAGACCAGAACACAATATGCACTTTTATGAAGAAAGTATATATTTTATTCCTATAATCACGGCTTCAAGCGCTTAAAGGTATCTGAAATGCCACTTCCGTCCCTAGAAAGCAGAGCAAACCTGCCAGCACACCTCATAGTGGTGAGAGGGTTTAAACATCACCTAGCTTCCCGACAAGCAAACTGACGGCTAATGTGCTCTGAGCGACCCCTAGGAGTGGGGGCCCTGCGGTTAATCATACCCACGGAGCATCCAGATCTATGTCGAATATGTCTAATACGAGAGCGAATTGGGCTACGGCATTCCCGTCTTTAAGCAATGCTACATGGTTGGCGACCTCGTCGAAAAGTGAGCTATCTACCATCTTATCAAGGAGACAAGGCCTAAATTTTGGCCCCAGGAACTTCGTTTCCATCAAATGCTCACTAAAGACTGTAGTTTCAGTGCCCATATTAATTTAACCGTCCACAAGGCTAATGCAAGCCTTCAGACACTTACCAAAATGAGGCGTTTTGGTTGTGATACTGAAAGTCTTCTCCATTCCTGCATGTGTTATGTTCGCCCATTGCTCGAGTACGCGTGCCCAGTGTGGAGTCCATCTGCAATCCGCACAGCGTACCTATTACGCGACATGGAGTGCGTCCAGAAAAGAGCAACAAGGATTATACTCCGAAACCGTGACATACCCTATGATCAAGCCCTCGCCAAATTAAATTTATCTCCACTTAAAGTCCGGCTTGAACACCTTATTCAGCAATTTGGGAAATCCATCCTAGCCAATAAGAGCCACCGATCAATACTACCCGAACCAGCCCCTCCCTATAGCCTAACTTGGTTACAAAATAAACTTGTACCCCCTAAAGTACGAACTAATCGTTACGCAAACTCATTTGTGCCTTTCTTCACATCAATTTTTAATGTTGAGTCGTAGTGTGTGATTCTTGTTTAAATGTATGATTTTTGTGAAAAAACTGAATTTAGATATGCTACGATAGTTTTTAAATATACCGATCTCTCTCTCTCTCTCTCTCTCTCTCTCTCTCTCTCTCTCTCTCTCCCTCTCTCTCTCTCTCTCTCTCTCTCTCACAAATTTCTACTAAAAGTGAAAAGCATTATTAAAACTTAAAACAAACAGAAACTACATTATATAAGAGGGGTGCCACTTCAAAATGTCTAGCTGTTTACACCAAAGTCATACATTTTGGTCAAAGTCTCTAATTCACGCCAAAGTCTCATATTTGAGAAGCAGCCTGAATAAAATTTCCGTTATTTAAAAAAAAAAGAAGGATACATCGCCTAAGAGCCACATAATCTTAATGAAAATCACACCTAAAGATCAAATGTATCATAAAATTCTACTGTAGAGTTTTCTAGCTCCTATTAGCAAATTAAATAAAAAACATTTTTTTAAAATTTTAAAAAGTTTTTTTAACTCAAAGTAAGGAGCGACATTAAAACTTAAAACGAACTGATATTACTTCATATATGAAAGGGGCTGCTTCCTCATCAACGTCCCGCTCTTTACGCTAAAGTTTGGCTCTTTCTCTCAACTCTACTTTTTAAAACAGTAAAAAACTTTAGCGTAAAGAGCGGGACGTTGATGAGGAAGCAGCCCCTTTCATATATGAAGTAATTTCTGTTAGTTTTAAGTTTTAGTGTCGATCCTTACTTTCAGTTAAAAAAACTTTTTTTAATTTAATTTTTGAACGTTTTTGAATCAATGCATGTTTTGATTTTGGCTCTCCGCAGAGGAATAATGAAAACCAAATTTGCATTTTTTTTTTTGGCTAAATGGCTTTCTCATAGTTTTGATCGAATGATTTTGAGAAAAAAAAGGAGGGAGGGAGGAAGCCTAGTTGTCCCCCGATTTTTGGACTTAAAAAGGAAACTAGAACTTTTAATTTTTTGCGAATTTTTTTATTAGTAAAAGATATACGTAGCTTATAAATTTGCTTACGTAACGAACTTTTGTATTCTCATGTTTTTATTACATATATGAGGGGTTTCACCCTTCGTCAGTACCTCGCTCTTTACACTAAAGCTTAAATTTTGTCCCAATTCATTTAGAATGACCCCTGAATCACAAAAGCCGTAAAATAAACAGTTGAAATTATTATTAAATACTTTAGCGTAAAGAGCGAAGTATTAGGAGGAGGTGAGCCCTTCATATGCGTAATGATTTCTGTTCCTTTTAAGTTTTAATGCTGCTCCTTACTTTCAGTTGAAAAAACTTTTTCATATTTATTTTTTCATTGTTTTTTTTTTTAAATAATGCTAGAAAGTCCTGCGCTCCCTTCATGGAAATTTCCTTCCCCATGACAAATTCAAGCCCTGGTCAAAGATTGTAGCTTGTAGCCCCTCCCAAAGGGACTGTGGGGGAGTAAGTGGTCCCCAAAGATGTAGTTATAAGGTTTTTCGACTACGCTGAGTAAAATGGCTATCTCAGAATTTTGATCCGTTGACTTTAGGAAAATAATTAGCGTGGGAGGGGGCTTGTGTGCCCTCCAATTTTTTGGGTCACTTAAAAAGGGCACTAGAACTTTTCATTTCCGTTAGAATGAGCCCTCTCGCAACATTGTAGGACCACTGGATCGATACAATCACCCCTGGGAAAAAAAAAAACACGCATCCTTGATCTGCCTTCTTCAAAAAATACAAAATTCCGCATTTTTGTAGATAGGGGCTTGAAACTTCTACAATAGGGTTCTCTGATATGCTGAATCTAATGGTGTGATTTTCGTTAAGATTCTATGACGTTTAGGGGTTGTTTTCCCCTATTTTCTAAAATAAGGCAAATTTTCTCAGGCTCGTAACTTTTGATGGGTAAAACTAAACTTGATGAAACTTATATATTTGAAATCAGCATTAAAATACAATTCTTTTGATGCAGCTATTGGTATCAAAATTCCATTTTTTAGAGTTTTGGTTACTATTGAGCCGGGTCGTTCCTTAATTCACCCCTCGTGGGTGAGTTCCTTTTACTACTTTTACCTATTAGTTGGGTTAAATAGAAACCAGTTTTTATACTGCAGTGCGTTACCACGAACTGTTTGAAATATGGATTTATTTTTTTTGCCAGAACGAAGATCATGGATGCGTGTTTATTTGTTTTTGTTTTATTTTTCACCAGGGTTGATCGTATCGCCCCAATGGTTCTAAGATCTGGCGTGAGGACTCATTCGAACAGAAATTAAAACTTCTAGAACTCTTTTATAGTGACAATACGAATTGGAGGGCAACTAGGCCCCCTCCCACGCACATTTTTGCCAAAGTCACCGCATCAAAATTTTAAGATAGCCTTTTTGTTCAGCATAGTACAAAAATATGTTTACTATGTCTTTGAGGATAACTTGATCCTCCACAGTCTTCAGGGGAAGAACTGCAGGTTATGATTATTTGCCCATTATTTACTTATAGTGATAGTTATTGGGACGTATAAAGATGTTTTCAGGGGGATTTTTATGGTTGGGATGGGTCAGGAGAGGGGGCTACGTTGAAGAATATTTACATGCATTATTTAACACACAGCATTACTTAAAAACAATTAGAAACTAAATAAAAAAACAAATATTTCAACTAAAAGTAAGGAGCAACATTAAAACTTAAAACGAAAAGAGATTATTATGTATATATGGGAGTGTCGCCCGCTCGTCAATATCTCTCTCTTTACAGTGAAGTTTTTTAGTACTTTGAAAAAATCTGTTTATTATAATTAAACAGCCTTTGTGATTCAGGGTTTATTCCTAATAAATCAGAAGAAAATTCAAATTTTAGTCTAAAGAGCGAGTTATTGACGAGGGGATAAATCCTCTCATATACACAATAATTTCTGTTCGTTTTCAGTTCTAGCGTTGCTCCTTACTTTAAGTTGAAAAAACTTATTTTTAGTTTAATTCATGTTAAATTTTAATGATACCCCTTTCACTCAATGTTGCAAATTTTCAGTTTAGAATTCTTTTTCTTTTCCTGCATAATGCTTTATAAGAAGCGTCTTTAAATACAGCCTGACAAAGCCAATATTAAGATTTTCAGTTTATTTAAAAATGTGAATTTCTATTTCTCGTTTTTTTTAAGACCCCGGCCCTCTCTCCGTATTTATTTTTATTTCTATTATCTCTACCTTTTCTGTTACTTCTAACTAACATTGTTTTTGCGACTTTCGATAATTTTCTCGTCTTTTGTTAAAATAAATAATATTTTATTTTACATGGATATAAAAACGTTATCTTGAGTTTTTACCTACTTTTTCTGTACTTTAGAAACCTATTTTTATAGAATGTATATTTTTATATATGAAAGTGATATCTTGAGTTTTTAACTGTTTATTTTACATTTTAGAAACCTTTTTTTCTACACAATATATTTTCTATTGCATTTTTTATTCCATACGTTTTATTTTTTTTTCTCCTTATTTTGTATTCCAAAATCTTATTTTTAAGAATGTAACTTCCAAAATAGAGCGTTAACCTTTCAATTTCAGATCTACTATTCGGGTACCTTTTTACTTTTCTAAAATAACATAGTAAAATCTAGGAAGAGGTAAAAAATGGAGGGTAAAAATGAACTTTTTTGGGATTAGGCATCCTCTACCCCAGCTACACGATGAGCCTCAAGCCATAATACTTGACACACAAAGATTCATTTCTGTATGAATCGTTCATACTGTCCCAAAAATCAAGGGAATCTACTTATATTGTTAATATAACTTAAAAATCCACTTTGATTATATTCGAGTTGTTTTGTTAACATTACTTCTTGTAAACTATGTTACTCTGTAAGTGGAAATGCAAACTTGTACCCTCTTTGAAGAAAATAACATAATTTACACTTTTCTGAAAAGAAAGTATAATTGAAATGTTTTCACGTTTACGAATTTAATAAATAAGAAATTGTTAACACTTTAAGGAACAAATATCAGCATATGTATACTAAACTTACAATCTACTTTCATTCGTGTATTGTGTGTCATTTGTATTTTTGCTTCTTGTTTTTCAGTGAAGTACAAGTTATGATCTGGCTCTGAGAAGACGATGGGGAAAGCTTGTTTTCTTACTTTCTATTTTTTATATGGTTTTTGTTCTTGAAATGGGGTTTTAAATCATACCAGTTGTCCATGAATATTGAAACAGAGCCCATTTGATTGTAAATCAAAGTCCTGGGTCCTTTTTAAGTGATCAAATATATTACAGAACAGCTGCCCCCTCCCGACCAAGTCTCTTATCCCCCCCACCAAAAAAAATCATGAAATAAGAATTTTTGAATAGCCGTTCTGTTAAACATACTTTAAAGATCTATTAACCATGTCTTTGAGGATTACTTGAACCCCACATTTTCGCCAGTTTCGCCAAGAAGGCATCACCAGTTGAGACCTTAAGAGTCTAGTGCTGTCAAACTCAATTAAATTACTTTACAAAAAGATTTTTCCTGGAGGGGGATTTTTCTCGAGGGAAGTTAGGTAGGATGATTGTTGCTTGGAGGACTTTTCTCATGTGAAACAGAATTTTGTGTGACTGGAAAGCCAGATAAATAGTACTATTTGTCACTTTTATAAATATATTACTTATTATTTGGAAATATATGACTGATTTTCAAGCGGGGAGTTCTTTTGGGGGGATGATTACTTGGAGAATTTTTTTCAAGAAGCAAAAAAAAAATTCCGTGGATCATTTGAGAAATAATAAGAAATAAAATTTAAATTATATGAAAGCAACAAGAATCTTCTAGAGGGAAGTGTTAAGGGGATACTCTAGCGATGAGAGAAGAATCCAGGGAAAACTTGTAGAGCAGAAGAGAAATTAAGCTTGAGTGAACGTTTCGCGGAAAAACCCAATTAACAGAAGGAATTTTTAGTGGGGGGGGGGGATTTTCACAGAGAGGAAAGGTGGGTGTCCTGGAATGATTGGAGACTAACAATTTTATATCAAGTTACAATCTTAACATTGATGTTTACAAGCTATAGAATAAAAACATGTCTAGAAATTTATTAAATACAAAAATTAATTTGTACTAAAATTGAAAAGTAACATTGGAACTTAAAACAAACAGAAAACATTTTATATATAGGAAGGGGGGAAGGCTCAACCAGTGACTCCTCCTTTTTAGCTGTAAAAGGCAAAGTCTAATATTTTGGTCCACATCTATTTAAAAAACAAAAAACAATACTTAAACACAAGAGCCATGCATTTGTAATGAGCGCTTAAAACACTTAAGCGCTTAAAATTCAAGCACTTAAAAACATTAGCTTACAGATCGAGTGTGTGTGAAGAGGAAGTCCGAATCAGAGACAAAATAATTTTTTGTTAATTTTAAATGTTGCTCCTTACACTCAGTACTGCGTGTTTCTATTTGATTAAATTTTTTTTTTACTTAATACTTTGTGAGAAGTGGTTTTACTCAATAGCCAGAAAACGACCATATGAATATTACCACTTTATTTAAAAGTACTAGTCTCTTTTTTTCCCTTTTAGACCCAACACTCCACCTCTCCCACTCTTTCCTCTTTGCTTCTTCTTTATCTCTTTGCTATCTCCATCTTTTTCGATACTTTTGAATAACCTTTTCTTTGCGTCTTTCAATACCTTTTTTGTCCTTTGTAAAAAAAAAAATATTTTGTCGTAAGTGGATATAAAAGTATTTTCTAGAGATTTTAACTACTTGTTCTATATCTTAGAAACCAGTTTCATTCATTGTATAATTTTAGCTATGAAAATGATATCTTGGGTTCTTACCTATTAGTTGTGTTAAATTGAAACCAGTTTTTATACTGAATATTTTTTCTATATTAGTTTTTACTCTAGAGGGTCTAAGACATGATTTAAAAGAATGTAACTACCTATTAAAAGTATTAGCCTTCCATCTTTTTATTATTATTCGGGTATCTTTTTACTCTTTCAAAATAATGTCATATTATCCACGAAAAAAAAATTGAATGGAAATTAACTTCTTTAGGATCAGGCATCCCTTACCCCACCCATACAATAAACCACAAGCCAAAATACTTGACGATCAAAGATTTGTTCCTATATATTATACAATAAGAAATCAAAAGAATCTACTTATTTATTTGATAAAACTTTAAATAATTTTTTATTTTATTGATCTGTTTTACGAACTACATTTCTTCTAATCTTTGTGACTCTTTAAGAGCAAATAAAAATTTGCACCTTCTGTTAAAAGTAGAAATTAATTTGCACTTAAATTAAGAAAGTAAATTTTTTAATTCTTATATTCACGGCTTCAGGTACTTAAAAGTATCTGATATGCCACTATTCAACTCCATCGTTTTTAAACCCTGATGTTTTAAATGTATGTTCAACTTTCTTTTGAAGGAGTCAAAAGAGGGATTTTTCAAATTATGACCCCATGAAAATCATTCCAGATAGAAGTGCAACGCGGATGAAGCTCTTCCTCAACTACTCGAATCTTAGCATGTCCTCCTTAAGATAATTGGATCGATCTTATTACCTTCAGGTCTGACTTTTTGGATGGATAAAGGAGGGGGGGGGGGCAATTTGAGAGAGTTCGTTTGAAGTAGTTGAAATAGTGTACTTTTAGAAAACAGTCATCGACGCAACATAAAACCTTTAGTTTTAACGGAAGAGCGAGTCGTTTGTAGAGACGCAGTACACTTTGTTTGGTCGATTCTAGATCTTCTAGAGTTGTAGTAACAGTGTTTTATAGGCATCTGCATGTAACGGACATCCTTATTCATTTCAAGGTCAAATACAGCGTTTCTGAACTGGGATAATAGGGTGTATGGAAGACTGTTTCTGCAGCAAAAAGTCACTCTGAGTCTCTCTTTACAGTTTCATGCTTAATTTTTGAAAATGAAACTTTGGTGTTCACTTGGCAACTTTTATCGGGTAATAAGAAGCTCATTTTTTTCGATTCATTAAAGTAGATCATTTTTGCATCATACAGCTTTTCAATTTTATGAAGATCCATTTTTGCCGAATGGAAGGCTTGTTTTAGGTCTTCGTGGTTAGGCATGGCTTAATTTCTCGCGCTAATGTCAGCATAGTTAATCAGAGGGCGTGCAATGTTGTCTCCCATGTCATTTATTCAGATACGGGAAAGTGAAGGTCCCAAGCTGCTACCTTGGGGAGCCCCTACTTTCACTGAATAATCGTGGGAAATAAACCCATCGATGACGACCCGCAGTGAACGATCTGAAAGAAAAACTCCCATCAACTCTTAGCTGAAATCCACAGACACCATAAGCATGGAGTTTTTTCAGTAGGCCACAGTGCCCTACTTTTTCAAAAACTTTGCCAATGTCGAATGGCAATAGCTTAATGCCATACTTCCTTTCCAGCAGCTTAGTCCAGTCCTTATGCTGGGCAGCTACGCAATCTAATGTTGAGTGATTCCTTGAGAATTTATTGGTAAATTGCCTGAAAGGTAATTTGAGTCCAGGAAGTGTTGATATGTTTTATTGGAAACGTTCTCATAGACTTTACCAAATCAGTATAGAAGGCTGATAAACCTATTGTACCTCAGGCTCGTTAGATGTTTATAGAATGGTTCCAGAGAGGAAGCCTATCCTAAATAGCAATGAAAATTTTCATACTAGTTTTGTGCTTCAGAATTTTAGCACAGTCTTTGGTATATTATCAGGAACTGTGGCTTTGGTTACATCAAGATACCGCAAAATACCAAAGATCTTTGGAGCAGAAAAATACAAACGATCCAGGACAGTACATGGTTCGGTCTGACAAAGTTGGCACTTTTCTACCGTCTTCACAAAGACGCAAGAATTCGTTAAAAACCTTAGCAAGAGCTCCAACCTTTTCCTGGGGATCTTACACCAGTGTCCTGCTAATCAGTAAAAACGGAATTGAAGTCCCTTTGGATGATGGTAAAGCCTTCTTGTCATTTCTCTGTCAAATTTTAGCCGAAGCATACTGAACCTTGGTGGCAAATTTCTCCTTTTACAGGATACAGGACGGCTGAACCAATTGATCTGCATTCTTGCAAGTGTTGATAGATGCAATTCTATCGTCTTGGTTTTTTGAAAGTAGCCTTCACTTGCGTTCCAGTTGATTTGCTCAGAAAGCCTTCTTATACATTATGTTTCACCAACGTTTGTCTATGGAACAACTGGGTCCAATTTAAGGGGAAATATTTTTCAAGAGGGTTGACTACGACCTGCTGGTACTTATATGCAGCTTTCTCTAGGTCTTCAAGAAAAAAGGTTCTCCACTGCTGAGAACAAAGAGTGTTTCTCAAACCATTCAAATTAGACCCTTTTGTACCACCAAATTGTCTACTTATGATTTGTTAGAGGCGAATTACAAAAGTTCTCACGTGCAAGGACGACATTGTGGTCACATTTTAAAGCTTGAGCTTCTACCTTAAATGAGTCAGGGTGATATTTAAGGAAAGGCAACACAAGAAGATCCATTTTGGCCATAACACCAGTTAAAATCGACAAGTTGTTCCAGCCCGTATAAGAGAGATCGATCATACAATTACAATCCCATCTTGCAGGTATTTTTTGCTTCAAAGCAACATGCTATGATGGACGTTGAAGTCTCCACGGAGGATAATAGCAAACTTAACGTACTTGCTCCAAATGTATTTAAGGGAGACCTCAAGGCTTCAAGACAGCAGATAATTTGGCAAGTTGGAGGGTTATACACATCACCAAATTTTAAACACATATTCGGGAGTGTCACCCTAACCAACAGAGTTTTTTTGATTTCTTAATCCTTTATATTTGGGTTGAAATATGGTGTATGGTTATGTACATAAGCAGCAACACCTCCTCATCTGTAGTTGGTACAGTCACTTCGTTCTTGATTTTACCTTTAGACCGTGTATCCTTGTATAGCAGCCTCACTGCTCTGTGTGTCATGGAGGAGATTGGTCTCAGTTGTGCAAATGATACATGGTTTGACTGTGTTCACTAAATATAGGAATTGGTCAATATTTGATCTGAGACTATGTATATTGTAATTTACCACCATAAACTGGTCTGTCTGGATGGTTAGTGGACTTGTTAAAGTTTTTTTTACAAAAGGTCTGTTTTTGTCCGAGGATTATCATTATTGTCAAGCAAAACCAGGTAAATAAGATTTGCCAGGTGTTTAGCCCAAAATAGTCATTGGGTTTATTGCCATGTGTCATTTTACAGAGAACAGTACAAGAATGTATCAATTACTGCATGCTCTTCATGGAGGTGGTACCCTATTCAGGGTTAAGATTCGGCATAAGAACCTCCCTTCTGGAAAACATCTGAAACGTTTCCATTTCTATGACTCAAATAAATAAAAAATTACCAAAACTTTAAGGAAAAATATTAGTATATGCGTAATAAACTTAAAATCTACAGATTCAGTAGGTAAAGAAGCTCTGTGGCTTAGTGTGATCCTCCCAAATAAGTCTGTGATTTTGAGTACAGTGTATGGTACTCATACTTGCGATATTATTGGCTGCCTTGACCGTATTTGAGGCATGTACACTAAGTCTACTATTCTCCTTTATTGAAACTTCAACGTCCATTGTAACGTTTGTCTTTTCCACAAAAATATCGACAAGGAGGGGTCATAATTGAATGACTTATCTATCTCATACGGGCGAGAAAAAATTTCAATCTTTACACGCATTATGGCCAAAAGGGAATGTCGTTTCTTGACGTCTTCATTACGGATAGCGTTGGCTCTTTTAACACAGAAGCTCGTGCTATCACAGGTGATCATATTGCCGTCATTGCACGTGGAAACACTCGTATTCCACCTCTAAGAAAGGATCAGCAGACAATGTGCTTATACAAAAAGAGGTTATTTAGGACAGTTCGAGAAACACTCTTTGTTCTCAGTGGTGGGGAGGTGGGGAAATTTTCTCCTTAAGAACCCAGAAAAAGTTGCTGACAAATACCAGCAGGCCATAGTTGACTCTGTTAAAAAATATATTCCTCGAACTTGATCAAGCCATCCAGGAAGGACAAACCATGAATCAAACCCAAGTGTGAGGAGGCTATCTGAGAAAAGTAAAAGGCATGCAAGCGACGGCTGCTTTCAAGAGCCAAGAGGAAAAGATTACGTTCATTAACACTTGCAAGAATGCTGTTAATGCGAATTGGATGTCTCGAGCTTGGAAAAAGGAAAAATTTGCCCCCAATGTTCAACATACTTGGGAAGAAGTTGGTGGTGAATTTCAAAGCAGGTTCCGCCGTTTACCAGGGACTTCGGTTCCTCCTGTACTGATTAACAGGAATGTGGTACAAGATCCACAGGAAAAGGTTGAAGCTCTTGCTAAGGCATTTTCCGAATTCTAGAGTCTAGATGAAGACAGTATAGAACTACCACATTTCTCGAACAGAACCTGTAATGTCTTAGATTTTGTGAATAATGTCCTTCGTATATTGTGGAATCTAGATTTGACCAAAGCCATAGGTCCTTACAACACACCAAATGTTGTCTTAAAATCCTTCAGCAACAAACTAGCAGGACAGTTGTCATTACTTTTCTGGATATACTTACGCTGCGGAATCTTCCCAAAAACATTCCACCCATTTCGCCAGCAAATCCTTTAATGTTATGCTTGTTCTAACGCCGGTTAATATATGTCAGTTAGAGTAATAAGGAGCTTTGTCTTTTCTCCTCTTGCAGAGTTTCATTCAGAAGGTTAGATTTTGTTGTTTTTGGTCTTTTTTTCCACTTTTTTTAGCACTGAGGACGACTTGGCAAAGGTCTTTTTCGAAATATTTGCTTTATTTTCGCCATCATATTTTGCTACTGGCTGACAAAATCCTTGTATTCTTACCTATTTGATTTAACCCTTTTCATTTATCATTACCTTTCTGGATTTCATAAGGAGCCTTCCTCCAGATCGTTCACTGCTGGATGTCCTCAGTGAGTTTATTTTCCATGAAAATTAAGTGAAAGCAGGGGCTCCCAAAGGCAATGACTTGGGACCTTCACTTCACATTATCCATATAAATTACATGGGAGACCACATTTCAAGCTCTTTGAAACACTTTTCTTACGATAGCATTACATACTCAGCCATCCTTATACAGAATAACCCAACACTTGCTTACAATATCCAATGGATAGATCTTTACTAAAGATCTTACTCGGTATGTTGTCTGATACATGAATGATTAATTTTAATGAATCAAAAACAAAGAGGCTGCTTATTATCAAAAAAATATACCACTTTAACACCCCGATTCATTTTTAACAATGAAACTGAAAAGAAAGTCGAAGAGCATCATCTACTGGGGATTTATTTGTCTGCCAATCTTTCTTTTAATAACCACTTTGAACGGGAGAGAGCTTTAGCGACTTTTGCTGCAAGAATCTTTTTCCTTCTAGCACGATTATCCTAGTTTAAAAGTCCCGTATCAGATACTCAGCTGAATAAGAATGACAACTGTATGCTGGTGCTCTTAAAATACTGTTTGCACCACCCAAAAAATCTATAGAAGGATAAACAGGAATGGATTTGCCTCTACATACGACTTGGTCCATCTTTAAATAGAAGGCTTGATGCACCGTCGATGATTGTTTTCTAAAATTGAATGAATTCGTCCCCCTCAAACGAGCTCTATCGCACTTATCCCCCTTTATCTAGCCGTAGGTACGGTGTTCGAACCAACAAGAAGAAGGATCAAAGTTCGATCAAATTATCTAAGGGAGGACACGCCAGTAACCGTGTACTTGAGTAAAAACTTCATGCAGTGCTGCCCTTCTAGCTGGAACAATATTCCTGCAAACCCTACTATATAATTTTTTCAGAGATGGTTGAGCAGATATTTAAGATTTTTTGGTTTAAAAACGAAGCAATTGAATAGCAGAATATCACAAACCTTAAAGTACCTGAAGCCGTGGCTAAAGAAAAAAAAATATACTTTCTTTCCATAACAGTGTAAATATGATTCTGGTCTTCGAAGAGGGTAAAAATTTGCAGTGACTCTTAAAGAATGATAAGGTTTATAAGAAATACAGCTAATGAAGCAGCTATAATAAAAGTCTTAATAACTTTAAAAATATTTGGCCTTGATTTTTTTTTATAGTATTTAGGAATAAATCTTTGTTCGTCAAGTCTTATTGCTCGTCTTTCATCGGACACTTTTTTAAATTTTCGTGGATTTAACGACATTGTTTTAGAAAAGCAAAAAAGGCACCCAAATTATAAATCACGACATAGTAATTTAATACTTTGTATAGTAAGTTAAATTCATAAGAACTACATTTTTGAACCTATAGTGTAAAAACTGTTATACAAAACATATTATGTATAAAAACAGGCATTTATACATTTAAACAGTAGAACAAATACATAAAAATCAATATATCACTTTCATTCCCAAATAATATATTCTTTATTAATTTAACAAAGATCAGGCTAGTCAGTAGTAACAAAAAAAATACAGATATCATAGAGACAAAGAAAAAAGCAGATAGATCTGGGGGGATCTAAAAGAGATAAAAAGAGACTAACACTTTTAAATAATATTGAAATGTCAATATTTTCGTTTTTAGTCAACAGAGTAAAAACACTTCTACTAAAGTATTTAGTAAAACAAAAATTGAACTGAAAATACGCAATATTGAGTCTTTGTAGCATCATGATGATTTAAAAGGAACAAAAATAACTTTATGTCTGATATAGAATTCCCCTTTGTACAGCTAGGACTGAGGAAGAGGCATTACCCCTCCTATGTAAAATAGTTTTTGTTCGTTTGAATTTGAATGTTGCTTTTCGCTTTCAGCAGAATTTTTTTTTTAATAAGTTGATAGATCTGTTTATATTTTATAGCTTGTAAACATCAAAGTTCAGTTTGTAACTTGATATAAAATTGTTAATCTCAAATCATGCCGGGATGTAAACCTTCATTCTTTGTGAAAATTCCCCCCCCCTTCCCTTTGATAATTTCTTCTCCTTGAATGTATTTCTAACAAAAAGTTTACCCTAGCTCAAATTCTTCTTCTCCTCTTAAAGTTTTTTCTGAACCATTTAATCTTCACAAAAAATCTACGCTTGATGATTCCCTCTAAAAATTCTCTTTACTTCCAAATAGATTTTAATTTATTTCTTGTAGTTTCTGATATATTCACAGGAATCTCTTCATCCTTCTTGAAAAAATTATCTGAGTAAACATCGCCCCATAAGAACTCCCCATTTGAAAATTAGTCATATATTTCAAAATAACAAACTCTATATTTAGAAAAGTAATAAATAGTACACCTTATCAGGCTGTACTACGAAGGCTGTCTTACCGGCTGTCCCAATAAAGTCAAATAATCTTCCATGCGTAAAATTGCCACAAGTCATCATAAATAAATAATACCTATATCAAACAGATAATACAAAAAAATAATCGAGTTAAACTCAAAACTAGCTAAAACTAACAAGGTACTGGCAATCAACCCTCATGCCTTTTTAACAATAGACATAATTTGCACTTACCCCAATTTCTTGTCAAGACTTTGCAATTTAGTGAAAAAACAAAACAAAAAATATGTTGTTTTTGCTTCTTATGCTTTTGCTTTCTCATGCTTTTGTTCCTGAATCTCTCCAAAAAAAAACATTCTGCCAATGAAATGGAAACATAACATGGGAGAAAACTTTGCAAGGCCCAAGCATCGCTTTCCCGAAGATAGCACACCAAATTCAGCCATCTTTAAGCAAGAAGACCCAAAACAAGCCTCCCATTCACTAGAGATACATCTTTATGAAATTGAATAGTGGTCTGATACAAAGATGATCAGCTTTAATGGTTTGAAAACAAATGAGTTTTTTATAACCCGATGAAAAGTGCCACGTGAACACCCAAATTTAATTTTCGAAAATGAAATATGAACCTGAAAAGAAAGTCAACGAAATAATTTCGTTGTTCGAAATATTCCCCGAATAATTATTCGGGGAATAATTTCTCCACCGATATATCCTGTAATTACCAATTGTCTTAGTTGAATTTTTTTTCCTAATAAAGTACAAGAAGTTGTTTTACTCTATTGCCTGAAAATAATAAATTTAAGATTTACACTTTATTTAAAAGTGCTAATCACTTTATCTATTTTTTAAACCCCCCTGTCTACCACTCTGCCTTTTTTGCTGCATATTTTTTTTCTATTCTGTCTCTATATTTTTCGTTACTTCTTAATTAGCTTGTCTTTTCGACTTTTGATGCTTTTTTGTCCTTTGTTAAATAAAAAAACAGGGTTTTGTCGTGCGTGGATATAAAAGTGATATCTAAAGTTTTTAACTAGTTGTTCTATAGTTCAGAAACCAGTTTTGTAAAATATATATTTTTGTATATGAAAGTGATATCTTGAGTTTTGCATCTTGGTTTTATTATTTCGAAACCAGTTTTTATAAATGCTCTGTTTTCTATATTAGTTTTTACTCTATAGGTTCTAAAAAATGATTGAAAAGAATGTACAATCCTATAAGAGTATTAAATTTCCATCTAGGAATCCACTATCGGGTACCTTTTTACTTTTTTTTTTAAAATGTCGTGAAATCTAATAAGATTTAAAAATTTTGAATAAAAGTGAACTCCTTGAGGATCAATCGTCCCCTACCCCACCTATACAACGAACCACAAGCCATAGGCTACTACTTGACGCTGTATGATTTATTCCTATATATTATGTTAGTACAAAATCATCAGAGTATAATTAATTACTTAATCACTCAATTACTTAGATAATTATTTATATAATCATTTTTTATTTTATTCATCTGTTTTACCAGCTATACTTCTAATAAATTTTTTGACTCTTTAAGGACAAATGCATATTTAAACCCCCTTTGAAGATTAGAACACAATTTGCCCTTTTATGAAGAAAGTATTTATTTTATTCCTATATTTACAACTTCAGGTACTTAAAGGTATCTGATGTGCTACTATTCAATTCCCTTGTTTTGAAACCTTGTGGTTTTAAATGTCTGTTCTAAATTCTTCTGAAGCAGTCGCAAGAAGAATATCCTGGAATAACGTCCCCATTAGAATCGTTCCAGATAGAAGTGCAACGCCTGATGCAGCTCTTCCTCAACTACTCGGTTTTTGGCATTCCTCCTTTAGATAATTGGATTGATCTCTTTACCTTAGGGTCTGCCATGATGGTTGGATAAAGGGGGGGGGGAGTTGAAAGAGTGCGTTTGAGGGAGGAGAATTCTTGTAGCATTAGAAAAAGTCATCGACGCTACTAAAAACCTTTCATTTAGAAGATAGAGTGAGTCATGTTTAGAGGCACAGCTCACCCTGCTTGCCTGATTCTGGATCTTCTGGAGTTGTATTAAGAATTTGGACTAAAATGTCAGACTTTGGCATTTACAGCTAAAAAAGGGGAAGCGGGGGTTTAGCACCCCACCCTCTTATATAAAATAGTTTCTGTTCGTCTTTAGTTTCAATGTTGCATTTCACTTTTAGTAGAATTTTCAAAAGACCATTCTGTCCTCGCTCAAATCTCTTCTTGGCAATTACCCTTAGAAAATTCTCTTTGCTTTCATATATTTTTAATTTTAGTACTAAATGCTTTGAGGAATCTCCATTTCCTTCTTGAAGAAATTTCTCCAAGTCCAAAATTCCCCCCCCCCTAGAAAATTCCTCCTTGAAAATCAGTAGAATTTTCAAGCTCCTATCTACAAAAATGAGGAATTTTGTGTTCTGTGCCAGAAGCCAGATCATAGATGCGTGTATATTTGTTATTTTTTTTTGCTTTTTTCCCCAGGGGTGAACTTATCGACCCAGCGGTTTCAGAATGTCGCAAAATGGCTCATACTAAAGGAAATTAAAAGTTCTAGTGCCCTCTCGAAGTGACCAAAAAATTAGCGGGTGCCTAGGCCCCCTCCCTGGCACATTTTTCCCGAAAGTTACCACATCAAAATTTTAAGATAGCCATGTTGTTCGGCATAGTTTAAAAACCTAATAACTATGTCTGCGGGGACGACTTAATCCCCCAGATTCCCAAGGGGTGGGGCTGCAAGTTACAAACTTTGACCATTGTTTACATATAGTGTTGGTATATATAGTGTGGTGTGGTGGGAAGGGGTCGGGGGCAAAAGGTTACGTGGGAGGATTTTTTCATGGAGGAATTAATTATGAGGGAAGAGAATTTTCATGAATGGGGCGTAGGACTTACTAGAATTATAAAAAAAATGAGAATATAAATAAAAAATAAGTTTCTTCACATGGAAATATGGACCAGCATTAAAACTTAAAACGAACAGAAATTATTATGTATATAAGGGGGTTCGTCTTCTCCACAATACCTCGCTCTTTACTCTGAAGCATTTTTAGTAACTTCAACTATATATTCAACGGCCTTTATGATTCTGGGGTCATTCTTAGAGAATTGGGACCAAATTTAAGCTTTATTGTAAAGAGCCAAGTATTGAAGAGGGGGCAAACCCTCTCATATACGTAATAAAAATATAAAACAATAGAAGTTTACTACGTAAGTTAATTTATAAGTTACGTAAATTTATTACTAATAAAAACTTAAAAAAAAATGAAAAGCTCTTGTTGCCTTTTTAAGTAACCAAAATTGAAGGGCAACTAGGCCTTCTACCACCCTTTTTCTTATCAGAATGGTCAGATCGAAACTATTAGAAAGTCATTAAGCCAAAACAAAATTAATGTGCAAGTTTCGTTTTAATTACGCATGTACGGTGACCCAAAATGAAAACAAGCATTAATTAGAAAACGTTCAGAAATTAAATAAAAAAAGTTATTTCAACTGAAAGTAAGTTGCGACATTAAAACTTAAAACGAGCAGAAATTATGGTGTATATGAAAGAGGTTTACTCCTCCTCGACGCATCGCTCTTTACGCTAAAGTTTTTATTGTTTTAAAAAGTAGAGCTGTGAGAAAAAGTCCAACTGTAGCGTAAAGAGCGAGCCATTGAAGCGGGGACAACCCCTTGCATATACGGAATAACTTCTGTTCATTTTAAGTTTTTATGTCACTCCTTACTTTCAGTTGAAATAACTTGTTTTTTTATTTAATATACAGGAATGAATCATTTCGTGTCAAGTATTATGGCTTAATATTCATTGTGTAGCCAGGGTAGGGGATGCTTAATGCTAAAGAAGTTCATTTTTACCCACCAGTTTTTAACTCTTCCTTGATTTTTAGATGTTATCTTAGAAAATTAAAAGGTTACCTGAATTATAGATAAAAAAAATGGAGGTTTAACACTTAATTTTGAAGTTACTTTCTTAAAAATAGCATTTTAGAACATATAGAGTAAAAAATGTTATAGAAAACATATTATATAGGCTTTTAAAATATAGAACAAATAGATAAGAACTCAAGATATCACTTTAATATTCAAAAATATATATTAACAGGTTTCTAAACTATAGAGAAAGTAGGTAGAAACTCAAGATACCATTTTCATGTCCATGTTCAATAGAATATATTTCTTTGTAACAAAAGACCAGAAAATTATTGAAAGTCGCAAAGACAATGCTAGTCAGAAATAACAAAAGCTACAGATAATAGAAATAAAAAGAAACAGGGAGAGAGGGCCGGGGTATAAAAAAATAGAATGAAGAAGAAATTAGCATTTTTAAATACAATAGAAATCTTAATATTGAATTTGTCAGGCTATAGATTAAAACACTTCTTCTAAAGGGCTATGTAGAAAAATAAAATTTCAACTGAAAATATACAATATTGAGTGATAAAATTTAACAAGAATAAAAAAAATTTAACTCTTTCAAATAAAAGTAAGGAGCAACATTAAAACTTAAAATGAACAGGAATTATTACGTCTACCAGGGGGTTTGCCCCTTTGTCAGCACCTCGCTCCTTATGATAAAGTTCGAATTTTACTCTAGTCTTTAGAGTAAAATTACCTCTGAATCACAAAGGCCATTTAATTAGAATAAATAGCTCTTTTAAAAGTACTAAAAAACTGAGGTGTAAAGAGAGGTATATTGACGAGGAGGATGAAACCCTTTATAAACATTATAATTTCATTTCGTTTTAAGTTTTATTGTTGCTCCTTACTTTCAGTTAAAAAAGACTTGTTTTTTTATTTAATTTCCGATGGTTTTTTAAATAGTACTCTATGTTAAATAAAGCATGTAAAAATCCTCCCATGACCACTCCTACTAGAAATATACCCCTGAAAACTTCTGTATACTTCCCAATAACCAATACTATATGTAAATAGTGAGCAACTAATCATATCTTGCAGTCCTTCCCCTGGAGACTGTGGGAGACTAAGTCATCGTCAAAGACATAGTTTACCGATTTTTTGACTATAATGAACAAAGTGAATATCTTAAATTGTTTTCGGTGACATTGGGAAAAATGAGCCTGAGAGGGGGCCTAGTTGCCCTCCAATTTGTATGGTCACTTTAGATGGGCACTATAACTTTCAATTTTCGTTCAAATGAGTCCTCTCACAATATTTTAGGACCACTGGATCGATACGATCATCCCTGGGCGGAAAAAAAAGTTTAAAAAAAACAAAATAAACATGCATCCATGATCTTTGTTCTGGCAAAAAAAATCCGTATTTTTCCGTATAGGAGCTTGAAACCTCTACTGTAGAGTTTTATGATACACTGAATCTGATATTGTGGTTTCCATTAAGATTCTATGGCTTTAGGTTATTTTCTTTTTTTCGGAAATAAGCGAAATTTTCCCAGGCTCTTCTTCAAATGTGAGACTTTGACCAAAATGTGAGACTTTGGCGTAAACAGCTAGATATTTGGAGTCGGAACCCCTCTTATATAAAGTAGTTTTTGTTCTTTCTAACTTTTATTGTTGCTTTTAAATTTTAGCAGAAATTTATTTTTGTATTTAATAACTTTCTAGAGATGTTTTTATTTCAAAGATTGTAAAAATCAACATTAAGATTGTATATTTATATAAAATTATCGATTTCAATTCATTCCAGGATGCCCACCTTTCCTCTTTATAAAAGTCACCCCCCTGAAAACTCTTTCTGGATGAAAACTTTTCCACAAAGCGTTCATACTAGTTTAAAACCCTTTTCTCCTCTTGACGTTATCCCCAGACAATTCTGTCCTTGCTAAAAATTTTCCTTTGACAGTTCCCTCTAAAAAATTATCTTTGCTTTAATAAAAATATTTCTCAAATAATCCCCGGAATCTCTTTTCCCTTCTTGAAGAAAATTCTCCTAGCAATCATCCTCCAATTTAAACCCTCCACTTGCCCATCAGTCATTTATTTCCAATTCAAATAAAATAATATATTCAGAAAATTGACAAATATTACTACCTATCCGGTTTTCCAACCACACAAAATTACCTTATCATTAGAAAATTCTTTCATTTAAAATCCTCCAGTGTAGTCTCCTTCAAGAACCCCCCCCCCTTCCGAATAATGTATTTGTAAAGTAATTGAAGTAATTTTGACGGCACTAGATCCTTAAGGTCCATACTGGCAATGCCTACTCCCAAGGGATTGTGGGGGGTTAAGGAACCCTCAAAGACATGGTTATTAGATTTTTCGACTATATAGAACTAAATGACTGTTCCAAAATTTTGGTTGGATGATTTTTTTCAGGGATAGAGGTATGAGAGGGGGGACTAGCTTTTCTTTAATATATTTGATTACTTAAAAAGGGAACTGAGGCTTTTGATATGCAATCAAATGAACTCTCTATCAGTATTCTAAGACTGGTTTGAGACGTATACCCAGGGGAAGAAAAAAAAACATGAAATATAAATAAATAGAAAAGCTTCTAGGATCTTCTTTTTGACAAAATATAAAAAATTCCACAATTTATACATAGAAGTATTATACCTGTAGACTAATATTTTCTGATGTGCTAAATTTCATTGTTTAATTTTTATTTGGACAACTTGATTTTTTGCTGGATAACATTGTCCAACTTTTGATCTTAACCAATTTTATACCGACTTTTCAAGGATAACATTACAATAGATGAATTCTATCTACTTTGAATTATAATTTCTATGGTTTATCTATTGTTGTCGAGCTTCGTTGTACCTGGTTATTATGTTTCTCAGATTTTTGGTAAATATTGAGCCTTATCACTCCATACATACAGTTTGCTATCACGAACTGTTTGATAAGCAAAAATATATCTAATATTATCTTACTTTTCCTTATAGCGACTATATTAACAAAAAACGAACAAAAATTATTTAAAAAATATTCTCCACAATAAGTTTCTGAAAGAAATGCAAAGAGCTCCGTTAAATAATATTTGCAGAAATAAATATAAATAATATTCTTGGTGTAAAACTACAACAAATAACCATATTAAATAAATAAACCTAAAACAAACTGATATTAAAATAAATTATCGAGTTAAACCCAAATCAAACAAACTATTAACATGATTAAGGCCGGCAACCCGCATTCCTTCTCAACAGTAGACAAAATTTGCATTTCTCTCATTGCCTTCTTAGGACCAGAATATAATTTGTACTTTACTTGAAAAAAAGAAGTAAAATACAAATGGATGTAGATTTTAAGTTTAAGATACATATAGTAAGTTTCAAAAGTTTGTGGGAAAGTGATGTAGGGGGCTTGCAAAGTTATCTCCCATGCTATTTTTCACATTCATTGGTGGACTGTTTTTTTTTGGGAAGGTTCTGGAGTAAAAGCGTAGAAGTGCAAATTATATACCTGTCTTTAGAAGGAATTTGGGTAAGTGCAAATTATGTCTTGCACAACAAATTCAGCCATCTTTAAGCACGAAGACTCGAAACAAGTCTCTCATCCCTAGAAATACATATTTATAAAATTGAATAGTGGCCTGATACAGGGATGATCAGCTTTAATGCTTCAAAACATGTGATCTTTTTTTAGCCCAATGAAAGGTGCCAAGTGAGCACCCAAGTTTAAATTTCAAAAACAAAATATGAACCTGAAAGGAGAGTCAACGAGATTTGTCTATTGGGGATTAATTCTTGGAATTTTCAATTATTTTAGTTGTTTTTTTTCTTAATAATGTACAAGAATTTGTTTTATTCTATTGCCTGAAAACTGTAATATTAAGATTTGAACTTTTACGTTTTGTCTTTTTTAGACTACCTCTCTACCACTTTTTTTTGTCTGACTATTTTTGTTTCAATGCCATCTCTATATATTTCCTTACTTTTGAGTAAACTTGTCTTTGCAACTTTCAATACTTTTTTGTCCTTCGTTGAAAAGCAGTATTTTGTCTTACATGGATATAAAAGTGATATCTAGATTTTTTGACTAGTTGTTCTATAGCTTAGAAACCAGTTTTGTAATATATATATTTTTGGTTATGAAGGTGATATCTTGAGCTCTGCCTCTTTGTTGTATTATTTAGAAACCAGTTTTAATGTATATTATGCTTTCCATATTAGTTTTTACTCTATAGGTTCTAAAAAATAATTTATAAGAATGTAAATTCCTGTTAAAGTATTAACTTTCTTTTTTGTGATCTATTGTTAATGTACCTTTTTTACTTATTCAAAATGACGTTGTACCATCCGAGAAGATTTAAAAAAATTTGAGTAAAGATGTTCTCCTTGAGGATCACTCGTCCCTTACCGAACCTATAAAATGAACCACAAACTTTAATACTTGACGCTCAAACATTTGTTTTTATATATTATATTAAAACAGAATCAAAAGAGTCTAATAACATACTAAGTAAATTACTAAATTAATTACTGTAATTATTTTTAATTTTGTTGATCGTTTTACTAGCTATATTTTTTAATAAACTTTGTGACTCTTTAAATTCAAATGCAAATTTAAACTCCCTTTGAAGACCAGAACATAATTTTAACTTGTATGTAGAAAGCATATATTTTATTCCTATACTCACGGCATCAGGCACTTAATGGTATCTGATATACCAGTATTCTATTCCCCGGTTTTGACAACTTGAGGCTTTAAATGCCTGTTCTATATTCTTCTTAAGTAGTCACAAAAATAATATTCTGGAAAAAACGTCCAAATGAACATCGTTCCAGATAGAAGTGCAACGCCGGATGCAGCTCTTTCTCAACTACTCGGTTCTTGGCATTCCTCGTTTAGATAATAAGATCGATCTCTTTACCTTAGGGTCTGCCATGATAGTTGAATGAAGGGGAGAAAATGTGAGAGAGCTTATTTAAGGGAGGAGAACTCATTTAATATTAGAAAAAAGTAACCGACACTACTACAAACCTTTCATTTAGAGGGTAGAGTTAGTCATGTGTAGAGGTGCAGCTCACCTTGTTTTCCCTATTCTGGATCTTTTAGAGTTGTACTATGAGTGTTTTAAGGAATTAAGCGTATCGAAGATATTTTTATCTTCTCTGATACAAGACTTCTAAAGTGGGATAATTGGAAGGGATGGATTTTTATAGCAGAACTCTCTCTGAGTCATCTTTGGCAGGAGTAATTTCTACTATTTTTTTTTAATCTTTGTGGATTTTACAAAATTATTTTGAAAAAAGTAAACAAAACACCCGAATAATAGCTCAAACGATAGAAGGTTAATACTGTTTATAGGAAGTTTCGTTCTTTTAAATCATGTGTTAGAACCTTCATAGTAAAACATAATACAGAAAACATACCATTTATATAAACTGTTTTCCGAATAAAACAACTAATAGGTAAAAACTCAAGATATCACTTTCAAATTAAAATTATAGATTGTATAAAACTTGATCCTAACCTATAGAAAAATTAGTTTAAAACTAAATATATCACTTTTATATCCACGTATGACCAAATAATTTTTTTTTAACAAAGGACAAAAAGTATTGAAAAATACAAAGACAAAGTTATTCAGAAGTAACAAAAAGAAAGAGATAGCAAAGCGACAATAAAGAGGCAAAGACAAAATAAGAAGAGTAAGAAAAAAAAATTCAAATTAACCCAAAAACACGCAACACTGAGTGTAAGGAGCAATATTTAAAATGACGAAGAATTTTTTCTCTGATTTGGACTTCCCCTTCCCACACCTTCTATCTTTAAGTTATTTTATAAGTGCTGCAACTAAGCTTCTCATTACAAATGCATGGCTAATTTGCTTTAGGATTGTTTTTTTTTAAAGATTTGGACCTAAATGTCAGACTTTGGTATTTACAGCTAAAAAAGGGGAAGCAGCGGTTAGCCCCCATCCCCCCTTATAAAATAGATTCTATTTATTTTATGTTTCAATGCTGATTTTCACTTTTAGTAGAAATTGTTTTTTATTTCCATTCTATAGCTTGTAAAGATCAATGCTAAAATTGTAACTTGATATAAATTGTTAATCTCCAATCGTTCCAATTAAAATTCCATCTGTTTGAATAATTTTCCCACGAGAATTTCACCCAAGCTTAATTTTTCTTCTCCTCTAGAAGTTTTCCCCAGACCATTCTATCCTCACAATATTCTGTTCTTGACAATTCCCTCTAGAAAATTTTCTTTGCTTTCATATAGTTTCTTTTTATTTCTTATTATTTTTTAGATGCTCTTAGGAATCTCTTTTTCCTTCTTGAAGAAATGTCTACAAGTTATCATCCCAACCCCCTTCCATAGAAACTCACCCTTGAACATCAGTAATATATAACCAATAATAAATACTATATTTAGAAAAGTGATAAATAGTACTTTTTATCTGGCTTTCCAACCACACAAAATTCCCTTCCCCTATATGAGCATTCCTCAATGAAAAAATTCTCCTTCCTCTCCTCCCCCAAGAAAAATCCTCGCCCCCCCCCCAAAAAAAAAAATTTTTGCTATAAAGTAATTTAAGTAAGTTTAATGGCACTAGACCCTCAAAGTCCCAAATGGTGATACTTTCTCCCATTGAACTATTGGGGGTCAAGTAATACTCAAAAACATTGTGTATTGACCTTTCGACTATGTTGAATAAAATGGCTATTCCAATATTTTTATGAGTTGTTTATTGGCGGTGGGAAAATAGAGAAGTGGTTGGGGGGGGGATCTAGCTGTTTCGCAGTTTATTTGATAAGTTAAAAAGGAAACTAAGACTTAAGATTTACAATCAAATGAACTCATAAAAATGAAAATATTTCATATATACTTATTTTAGAAAAGTACAAATTATGCTATTTTCTTCAAAGAGGATGCAAATTTGCATTTGCATTTAAAGAGTCTGATAGTTTACAAGAAATACAGTTAACAATACAACTCGAATAACATCAAAATTGGTTTTTCAGTTATATTGAAACTATAAGTATAGACCCCCTTGATTTTTGATATTATAATATACAGGAATGAATCCTTCTGTGTCAATTACTATGTCTTTATTTTCATAGTTTAGCTGGGGTAGGGGATGCCTAATAGTAAAGAAGTTCAGTTTTACCCACCATTTTTGAACTCTTCTTAGATTTACAACGTTATTTTAGAAAAATAACGTACCCAATAATAATACCCAAATAATAGATCCAATAATGGAAGTTTAATATTTTGTTTTGGAAGCTATATTCTTAAAAATAACATTTTAGAACGTAAAGAGTAAAACATGTTATAGAAAACATTTTATATAGGTTCCTAAAATGTAGAATTTTATCACATTAAAACGACACTAAAACTTTTAATTTCTGTTCGAGGAAAACCTCTGGCATTATTTTCGGACCACTGGGTCTATCTCAAGATATCACTTTCATATTCAAACTTATACATTGTATTAAAAAAGGCTTCTAAACTATAGAAAAAGTAGGTAAAAACCGAAGGTTTCATTTTCATATCCACGTGCAACAAAATATTTTTTTTTTAACAAGTGACCAAAAATCATTGAAAGTCGCAAAGACGATGTTAGTCAGAAGTAACAAAAAAGGTACAGATAATAGGAATAAATATAAATAGGGAATGAGGGCTCGGGTCTTAAGAAAATATAGAGAAAGAAAGAAATTTGCATTTTTAAATAAAGTGGAAATATTAATATAGACTTTGTTATGATTCAAATTCAGATTCAGATTCATTTATTCAAAAATTCATATTCATCAAAATCTTCAACTTACCCAAATGGAGAGACAAGCTCGATTACTGGGCAAGACATATAAACAAAATTTAACAATCCTCATTGATACAGAACAAACAAAAAATGAACCACTATTTCATCAATAAATAAATAAAGAGTATCTTTAATGAGAGTATTTAAGGTGGAGTAAGTGGAGTGAGGCCAAAATAAAATTAAAAATTAAAAATTTTTACCAACCGTTCTTGCAAGCAGATTCCATTATATAACTTTTTAAACGTCTCTTGAAAGATCCTTTTGGTAACTCAACAAATTTATTTAATGAATATTTGTTGGCTATTGATGGGATCATATACCGGAGGTTGAAACGGGATCTTTCATTTTTCACCAGAGGTAGTTTGTATGGGTGAACACATCTAGTTATCAGTGAATTTTGATGTTTGGACAGTAAATTCTGGTCAAAAAAGAAATTATGTACATGTTGAATCTTGAAAAACCAACTAGATAATAGGAGATGAGATTTCTGTGTAAGAGTCATTATATCTAGAAACAGGTAAGAGGTACGTGTTTCAGAGTGGATATCTGTACTCCTCGGGTGTTGTAAAAACTTATCTAGAATTCGAATAGCTTTGTTTTGCAGGGTTTGTAGTGGTTTAATATGTGATTTAAAAGTCAGCAAAAATATAGCTGAGCAATATTGGATTTGTGCATCAATTAGGCAAAAATATAGGATTCTTAGAACCTTATATGAGAATAAAAATTTTAGTCGCTGGAGCAAACCTATATATCTTGATAATTTTAGTCTCAACAACGAAATATGTGTTTTAAAATTCATGGTAGGGTCAAAAACGATACCTAAATATTTTGCTGTGTATACTCTTTTGATTTCATGAATAGTATCAATGGTAATTTCATTCAGAGAAATATTTTTCAACTTTTGATATCTATCAACTTTGATATCTTCCATAAATAATAAATTCTGTTTTAACAAAATTAGGGACAAGTTTGTTAATTTGGAACCAATTTGTGATGGATTTTGCAACTTCAATCAGTTTTTCTTTCAGTGCATCTAATGTTGGTGCTTTTAAACTTGCTGCAGTATCATCCGCAAACATAATTGTTAATGCATTTTCAGTAGTAGAATTAGGGAGATCATTTATATATATTAAAAATAATAGAGGTCCTAAAATTGAACCTTGCGGTACACCAATATTATTATTCGATGTCTCAGACGAATATTCACCATCAATATCTACCACAAACCTTCGATTGTGCAAATATGATTTGATTAATTTTAAAGGTACTCCTCTTATTCCCGTATTTTCAAGTTTTTTAAATAGAATTTCGTGATTTAAAGTGTCGAAAGCTTTCTTAATATCAAAAAACAATGTAGCTGCTAAACAATCATCATCTAAAGCATCATTAATGAAAATGTGTGTTGCGGCGACAGCATCTTCTGTCGATCTTTCTTTTAAAAAACCAAACTGGAACTTCGAAAAAAATTTATCTTTTCCAGAAATGATGTAAGTCTATATTTCATTATTTTTTCAAAAACTTTAGCCAGTGGGGAAAGGAGTGCAATAGGACGGTAATTATTGGGATCTTGAGCCTCCCCTTTTTTAAATATAGGGATTATTTTAGCCTTTTTCAGAAGATCAGGAAAAACACCATTTTTTATGCTCTTATTTATAACATCTGCAAGAGGTTCATATATTACTCCTGATATTTTCTTTAAGAGATTTGTCGATATATCATCTACTGAAGCCGAATTTCCTCTCTTTAAATCACTAATAGCTTTTTGGTATTCATCAAATGATACTGGTAGCATATACAATGATTTATCTTCGTTTTGGGGCATAAATCGTGTAAAATCTGATGGCTTATCCAAAAGATCTCTAACCAATTCTTCACCAATTTTACTGAAATGCTTAGCAAATAATTCTGCGATATCCTTTTTTTCAGTTGATTCATTAGCGTCATTTCCATTATTAAGAAAAGTCGGTATTGCTCTTCGTTTATTTTTATTTAATTTATCACGCAATATTTCCCATATTTTCTGTTGGGACGCAGCTGAAGATATTTCCTTCTCATAATAATTTCTTTCACTTTCTCTCAAAGTTCTAGTCAGAGTGTTTTTGTACAATTTGAATTTCTGGATGTTTTCATCAGACGGATAGTTGCATTTAATTTTGTATAGTCTATTTTTTTCGTTAATACATTTTAACAGTCTCGGGGATATCCATGGTCTTTGTGGCGTTGACTTGCGTGTTTTCCTTTTAAATTTCGGACATATATCATTATAAACATCATTAAATGATTTATAAAACATTTCCAATGCCTTGTTTGCATCCTCAGTACTGACTACTTCCTTCCAATCTATATCTCCTAGCTTAATAATTAAACGCGCAATTGATTCATCATTTATTATACGACCTGTTTTTTCATTACGTTTATTTTTTTTTTAGATCTGACCAAATTAAATTCAGAAATTATCACACCGTGATCTGAAATATCGTTTAATATGACAAAAGTTGAAAAACAAATACTATTAGAAAAAATATTATCAATTAATGTTGCTCCAATATCATCTATTCGAGTTGGAATCAGACATGATGGGAGCAGTCCTTGACAAAGCATTAGTTCTAAAAATTCTCTTATCTTCAAATCATTTTGCTTTGCTTGAATTTTCATTAGGTCTAGGTTGAAATCACCAAAAATAAATATTTGCTTATTCATCTGTGATATTTTATTTAATAAAATTTCAAGTTGCATCAAAAATTGATCTATACTTCCGGAAGGTGGGCGATATAAAGATATCATGATTGTTGATTTTTCATTAACTTCACATTCCAGAATACACGTTTCAAAAATCATTTCTACATTCCAAATCATTAGGTCTCGTCTTATTTTCGATTTTAACTCTTTTCTTATGATAAATCCTAATCCACCATGCTGATGGTGTTTTCTACTCTCGTGTACAAAATCATAATCAAAAAACTTTACATCATTAATATTTCTATCATTTAAGAAAGTTTCGTTTACCGCTAAAGCTTCAATTTTATTTTTATTAATTATGTCATTTATGAACTCAATGCTATTAAGTAAACCTCTGCAGTTAAAGCTAGAAAAACGTACATTACTGCATGCGGGGATAGAATCATCCATAAATGAATATTTGTTTTTCGGGCTATCTTCCAAAATTACTGCTTCATCATCCTTCACATCTTTCAAGCATTCCAGTATATCAAAAGGATTTTCCTCTAACAGTTTAGTTCTGCTTGCAAGATCAGGTAAATTATGTAAACTCAATATCATAAATCAACAAAAAAGCCTCACTCCAGTTAATCAATAATTTAACAAAAGACCACTCAAAAAAGAAAACTAAGCTAATCACATATAACAACCGCATACGTCGGAGAAATCCATTGCGTTTCAGTGGAGGTATGTTCATTCTTTTTCATTCAACAGAGAACACGCATATTTTGGCAACAATGTGGGCACACCAACACATATTTGCGCATTTATATAATGACTGTTATGAACAAATCCTAACAAATCACTAATAATGCAAAAAAAAAAATAAAAAAAATAACACAATTTATTCGTTTGGTGGGACGTTATACCACTTCTTTTTTTGTTTCACTCCGTCTTGGTCTATGTAGCATAATGTGGGTGGTACCGTGGGTGGGATCCATGCAATAAAACCTTTATCCTTCATTTCTTTCTTTTTTTTATTCAGCGTAGCGCGAATCTCCCTGCAAGTTTTACTAACATCATCACTGAAGAAAACTCCATTGTAATTAAATTTTGTCGCTTTATCAAGGTCTTTTTTCCAGGGCTGGTCACGTAATTGTTTATTCGCTTGAAGTACCGAGAATTTGTCATCCGAGTTCATGAGTCGTATTTTCACAAATTTGTTATGTACTTCTTTAACTTCAAAATTAATTTTTAGTTGTAAGAAATTTACCAGCAAGTGTTCCATTTTCGTCGAGGCCTCCGGCACTGAGGCAGCCTTTAAATTCCAAGCAATAATGTTATCTTTCTTTTCCAAATTCTCTAATATGAGGACCTTATCAGTGAGAGGGCCTAATCCATGGGTTTCTTTCATTCTTATATCTTTTAATTATGCCTGAACCTTTGTAATTGTATCCGAGTGGGTAGCAGTTTTAATTTCAATATCATTCACTTTGGAGGTTAGACCACTAATGTCTGAACGGATTTCGGATAATTCAGATCTCAAACCTTGTATCTCCTCCCGCGTTGCTTTAACTGTTTCTAAAATCTGATGGACCGAACTGGTCAGTGCATCAATCGAATCACGTATTGTCCCTTCGGCTGTTGAATCTTGCACAGATAATCGTGTGGATTCAATATCATTACGTCTCTTTTTCCTGGTCATAATAACTATTCACAGGTGTTCACAAGATTGGCATAAAATAAGTCAAAATGCGCTCTCCGATACTGAGATGTTAACTCGAGGAGAACATTGAATGGACTGTAACAACTGTATATCATTGTATGCTATAGATTAAAAAAACTTCTTCTAAAGTATTATGAGCATCATATTATATCTAAAGAATGAATATTGAGTAAAAGGAGTTACATTAACAATTAAACAGAAAATGTTAATTTTCAAAACAAACTGTTTTTGTTTCAACAAACGTAAGGAGCAACAATAAAACTTAAAATGAACTGGAATCATAATGTATATGAGGCACTTGTCTCCTCTTCAATACCTCGCTCTTTACGCCAAAGTTCGAATTTTGTTCCAATTCTTTAAGAATAACCCCTGAATAACCCCTGAATTGTCCTATACACATGCTAATATTTGGTGCTTAAAGTTTTAACAATTTGTTTATTTATTACAGTAACAAAATTGAAAACATGTCAGATATATTTTTTTTTCAGAAAAGTGCAAATTATGCTTTTGTCTTAAAGGGGGTGTAAATTTGCATTTGCATTTAAAGAGTCACACAGTTTAAAAGAATTACAGTTAATAAAAGAGATCAAATAAAATCAAAATTGATTTTTAAGTTATTTTAACATCATAAGTAGATTCTCTTTATTTTTGATAATATATTATACATGGATGAATCTTTGTGTGCCATGTATTTTGGCTTGAGGTTCATCGTGTAGCTGGAAAAAGGAATGCCTGATCCTAAAGTAGTTCAGTTTTGTTCACCGTTATTTAACTCTTCCTAGATTTTACTACGTAATTTTAGAAAAGTAAAAAAGGTAGTCTAAATAATAGATCCGAAAATGGAAGCTTAACACTTTATTTTTCAAAGTTATATTTTTAAAATAATATTATTCATCTTATAGAGCAAGAAATACAATAGAAAATATAATCTGTATAGAAACCCATTTTTAAACTGTAGAATAAATAGGTAGAAACATAAAACATAACTTTCATGCTCAAAAATAACCATTTTGTAAAAACAGGTTTCTTAACTGCAGAAAAAGTAGGTAAAAACTCAAGATACTATTTTATTTATCCATATACAGTAAAATACTGTTTTTGTTTTAAACACAGGACCAGAAAATTAATAAAAGTTGCAAAGACGATTATACTCAGAAGTAACAATAATGGTAAAGAGAGTAGAGATAAACAGAAATTGGGAGAAAGAGTAGGTGTCTTAGAAAAAATAAAGAGAAAGAGGAAGATTAGTATTTTTAAATAAATTGGAAGTCTTAATATTGGCGTGGTCAAGCTATAGAGTAAAAATATATCTTGTAAAATATTATATAGAAGTAAATAAGTATCAACTGAAAATACACAATATTGAGTGAAATTAGTCTCTCTAACATTTAATATGAATTAAATACGTAAAAATTAGTTTTTCAACTGAAAGTAATTAGCAACATTAAAATTTAGAGTAAACAAAATTATTACGTTAATGAGTGGGTTTGCCCCTTCATTCATACCTAGATCTCTACGCTAAATTTCGAAATTTGTTTAAATCCTTTAAGTATGACCCCTGAATCAGAAAGGCTGTTTAATTAGAGTAAATAGCTCTTTTGAAAGTACTATAAAACTTTAGCGTCATTTAGAAAGCGCCAGTACCTCTCCTGTATGAAATAGTTTCTTATTGCTTAAGGTATTAAAGCTGTTTTTGGTCCTTTGATTTGAACTAAATCCAGCATGCTCAAAAAGTTGGTTGTAACTTACCAAGGTTCTCTGCCATAGAGTAAGACTGAGCCCAACAATCCCTTAAATATGCACATCTTTGTAGGACGAGTTACAGGAAGGATGTAATTGACGTTCTTCATGACTACTTTTTGTTTGGCTCATGTTGATATTGAATCCAACCTTTCAAGCTTGTTCTCTCATAACTGCCAGCACTGCTCGAAGTTCTTCGAGGTTGTTTGTCATGAGTGCTAAATCTTCAAAGAATTCAACATCGCTTAAAATTCTATCAAAACATAAAGCAAATATTCTGTTGAATAGCGGTCTTCATCATAACGTAGTAAAAAATATAAGTTATTAGACATAATTAAATAGTTCAGTAGCCACGATACATCCCTGATAAACCCTAGTAGGAAAGCAGAAAGGCTCGGTTTGATGAAATTCTTGAGCTCCAATTACTCCAACGTTCCTAAGGGAGCCAATAGACTATTTTCTTAAGAGTTACCTAGAGTAAAAGAATGTATCTATAGATATATGTTACTTTGAAACAATCAGTACAAGAGCCAATAGTGAAGAAATGGGCCAAAATTGTCTAGACTTTGATGGGATGTAAGAACTGCACTATTTTAGATAATTATAATCAAACTTGTGGATAGTTCCATCCATTTCAGCTATAAAGAGAACAATCAGTTTAAATTGAGAATTTTAATTTTGATATTGAAAAATTTTAGGACTAGCAAATTAGAGGATTTCTATGTTACAACTGTCACTATGATAAGTGTGAACGGTTGAATATACCTACCTGGGTATGGTATAGAAATAAGCCATACGAACTTTTAGTTTATTTTTAAGAAATTAGAATAGTCATGATTTAAAATTGTCTACGCTTCAATCGTTGGAATAATTAGAGTGTCACGTTGTTACATGGTCACTCTGAAGACAATGGCTATTATGATTATAAGCTAACTAATTTTTGGCTTTTATAGAAAATGAATATTTATTTCGTGATATTACAGTGAATAGCATATTGAAACATGTAAGTTTAGTTACATGTAAGTTAAACATGTAAGTTTTATTGAAACTAAACCTACTATAGAATATACATTATGTCTAAAAACAGGTTTATAAACTATAGAACAAAAAGGTAAGGTAAAAAGGTAAAAAGGTAACAAAAAGGTATAGAACAAAAAGGTACTCCTGATATCTTATTCATATTCAAAAATATATATTGCATAAAAACAGGTTTCAAATAGTATAGAACAAGAAGTAACAATCCAATATGTCTCTTTTATTTCTGTGTTCGACGAAATGTGCAAAAACAAAAACGAGGAAATGTTGAAAAAACAATGAAGTAAAGTCATAAGTAATAAAGATGATAAAGACAAGAATTTTTTTCTTTTTAAAGAGTTCCCGAAAACAATTTTTGGTAGGAATGATTCTTCTTTTGATGAAAATGCAAATTTTACATTTTTTACATAGGAGTTTGACTCCACTACAGCAAAGTTTTCTTATATCCTGAATAAGATAAATAATTTTTTATTAGGATCAATTGATTTATTAAGGGTGTTATCTTCCTTTTTCAAAAATTGGGTAGATTTTTTATAGGTGACATTAACCCATCCAACTTTTGATGGTAATTAATTTTCATACCCAACTTTTGAAAGAAAATAAGAAAATTTTTGAATTTCACCTATTTTGAATAAGGATCGACATTCAATTCTTTTGATGTATCTAATATTATCAAGACCCAGAGATTTCAGTTAATATCTTACTCAGACTTTAGGTTACTTTTTAGCTGTATCACTACTTGCATACAGTTTGATGCAACTTATTGTTTGATAAACCAAAATGAATAGAATATTATTTACTTTTTAATTTTACTTTCGTCATAAAATTAATAAGAAAAAAAAACAAATTAACAAAAAGAAACTCTGGCTGCTTGAAAGGAATGCAAAGAGCTCTACTGAATCAAAGACGAGCAGGAAAAAAGTGATATAATCTTCCTGGCGTAAAACTACCAAAAATCCCCTCAATAAATAAATAAAACCAAGAACAAAAAGATATTAGAATAAAAAACCGAGTTAAACTAAAAACAAGCAGAAATTAATATTTGAAATTATTATTTGCATAACTAACACCAATCTCAGCTCTGAAGTACAGAGTAGTGGGATCAAGCTCCACGGGTGAATCCTGACAGCTTTGGTTACTGAGGAGGAGGTATAGCTGTTTCTGTATTGAGCCATATACCACATTCATGCCAAAATATACCTGATTCAGTAGGTAAAGAAGCTCTGTGGGTTATTGTGATCCACCCAAATAACTCTGTGATGATGTGTACAGTGTATAATCCTCATATCAGCAATATTACCGACTACCTTGACCACATTTGCGGCATGTACGCTAAGTCTTCTATTATCCTCTATGGAAAGTTCAATGTCCATTGTAACGTTTGGCTTTGCTGGGAAAATCAAACAGTTCGTGGTAACGAACTGTAGTAAGGAGCGACCCGGCTCAATAGTAACCAAAACTCTAAAAAATGGAATTTTGATACCAATAGCTACATCAAAAGAATCGCATTTTAATGCTGGTTTTAAATATATAAGTTTCATCAAGTTTAGTCTTACCCATCAAAAGTTACGAGCCTGAGAAAATTTGCGTTATTTTAGAAAATAGGGGGAAACGCCCCCTAAAAGTCATAGAATCTTAACGAAAATCACATCATCAGATTCAGCGTATCAGAGAACCATACTTTAGAAGTTTCGAGCTCCTATCTACAAAAATGTGGAATTTTGCATTTTTTGCCAGAAGGCAGATCACGGATGCGTGTTTATTTGTTTTTTTGTTTTTTTGTTTTTTTGTTTTTTTTCCCAGGGGTGATCGTATCGACCCAGTTGTCCTAGAATGTTGCAAGAGGGCTCATTCTAACGGAAATGAAAAGTTCTAGTGCACTTTTTAAGTGACCAAAAAAATTGGAGGGCACCTAGGCCCCCTCCCACGCTAATTAGTTTCCCAAAGTCAACGGATCAAAATTCTGAGATAGCCATTTTATTCAGCGTAGTCGAAAAACCTTATAACTATGTCTTTGGGGACGACTTACTCCCCCACAGTCCCCGTGGGAGGGGCAACATGTTACAAATTTTGACCTGTGCTTACATATAGTAATGGTTATTGGGAAGTATACAGGCGTTTTCAGGAGGATTGTCTTGGTTTGGGGGAGGGGTTGAGAAGAGGGGGATATGTTGGGGGAACTTTCCTTCGAGAATTTGTAATGGGAGAAGAAAATTTCCATGAAGGGAGAGCAGGATTTACTAGCATTATTTAAAAAAAAATTAAAAAATAAAAGTGGAAAAGCTTTTTCAGCCAGAAGCAATGAACAGCAATAAAACTTAAAACAAACAGAAATTATTACCCATATGAGGGGCTCACCTCTTTCTAATACCTCGCTCTTTACGCTAAAGTATTTTCGGTAATTTCAACTATTTATTCTACGACTTTTTTGATTCAGGGGGTCATTCTTAATGAATTGGGATAAAATTTAAGCTTTAGTGTAAAGAGCGAGGTATTGACGATGGGGCGAATCCCCTCATATATGTAATAAAAACATGAGAATAAAAAAGTTCTTTACGTAAGCTAATTTATGAGTTACGTAAATCTTTTACCAATAAAAAGATTCGTAAAAAATTAAAAGTTCTAGTTGCCTTTTTAATTAACCAAAAAATCGGGGGGCAACTAGGCTTCGTCCCCCGCTTTTTTTCTCAAAATCATTCGATCAAAATTATGAGAAAGCCATTGAGCCAAAAAAAAAAAATATGCAAATTTCGTTTTGATTATTCCTCTGCGGAGAGCCAAAATCAAAACATGCATTGATTCAAAAATGTTCAGAAATTAAATAAAAAAAACAAGTTTTTTCAACTGAAAGTAAGGAGTGACATCAAAACTTAAAACGCACAGAAATTACTTCGTCTATGAAAGAGGCTGCTTCCTCATCAACGCCCCGCTCTTTACGCTAAAGTTTTTTACTGTTTTAAAAAGAAGAATTGAGAGAAAGAGTCAAACTTTAGCGTAAAGAGCGGGGCGTTGATGAGGAAGCAGCCTCTTTCATATACGAAGTAATTTCTGTGCGTTTTAAGTTTTGATGTCACTCCTTACTTTCAGTTGAAAAAACTTGTTTTTTTTTTATTTAATACTGACAAGGAGGGGTCATAATTGAATGTTTTATCTCTCTTATATAGTATAGAAAACTTGTCTATCTTGACAAGTATTATAGCCAAAAGGAGTCATCTTTTCTTGACCTCTTCATTACAGATTGTGTTGACTCCTTTAACATAGAAACTGATGCTTTCATGGGTGATCATAATGCCATAATCGCATTTGGAAACATTTGTATTCCACCTCTAAGAAAGGATCAGCAGACAATGTGTCTATGCAAAAAGAGGTTAATTGGGACGGTTCGGGTAACATTCTTTGTTCTCAGCCGCGGGGAGCCTTTCTAATTAAAGGCACAGAGAAAGTGCCTAAATATGCTTCCAATATCCTTACAAAATTGGAAAGAATTCTGATACATGAATGATGAACTTTAATGCATCAAAAACAAAGAAGCTGCTTATTATAAAAAAAATGTGCCATTTGCACACCCCAATTCATTTTCAACAATAAAACTGCAAGGAGAGCTGACGAGTATCATCTACTAGGGATTTATTTCTTCACCAATCTTTCTTGGAATAACCACTTTGAACCAGGGGGAGCTCAGAACAACTTTTGCTGCAAAACTCTTTTTCCATTCAGCTCAATTATCCTAGTTTAAAAGTTGTGTATCAGATCCTCAGCTGAATCAGGATACCCACTATATCCTGGTGCTCCTATAACACTGACAGCACCGCCGAAAACAATCCATAGAAGAGAAAACGGGAATAGCTGTGCCTCTATACACGAGTCGGTCTACCATTTAAATGGAAAGCTTGATGCACCGTCGATGACTGTTTTTTTTTAAATGAATGAATTCATCACCCTCAAACAAGCTCTATCGCATTTATCCCCCTTTATGTAGCCTTAGGTACAGTGTTTGAATCAACATGAGGAAAGATAAAAATTCGATAAAATTATCCAAATGAGGACACACCCGTAACCCAGTACTTGAGCAAAAACTTCATGTAGTGTTGCCCTTCTATCTGGAACAATCTTTCTGCTTACTTTATTCCAGCAAGCCCCTCTGTTTACACCTCTTAGAAATGGTTGATCAGAAATTTACAAGCCCGAAATCAGTGTGTTTACAGTCTTTTCCCAGGAGATACCGACTCCGAATGGGTCGGGCTTACATGTGGAGCCCCACAAGGTCCTAAGCTCGCTAGTCTACTGTTTTTGGCAGTGATAAATTTCATCCTTTCCGGCTATGAAGAAAGATTTAAGTATGTAGACGACTTGTCAGTCCTACTGAAGTACATTGTTGAGAAGTCTGAGGCTGTCCCCCAATTCTGTAACGAAATACTCAACAACTTCAAAGATGAATGTACTGCGAACAGCCTCCAAATCAACGAAGGAAAGACTAAAATCCTTCGCTTTAATCCCCTGAAGAGAGACTTTGTGTGCCCTCCTCCTCCTTATCCTAATGAATCTTCGGCAGTAGTGCTTGGTGTCAAGCTTAGCATCGACTGCTCTTTCAGCCTCCATGTCGATACAATTATCAAAAAGGCAAATAGTGCGATGCGGACACTTATACTAATGCGTCGATTTGGTTTTCCAGTGACACAACTAAGGATAGCCTATCTTACTTACATTCGAGCAATTTTAGAGTATGCATGTCATGTATGGGGCCCAAAAGTCAATAACACTATTTACCTATGTGACCAGCTTGAGTCAATACAAAAAAGAGCAGTCAAAGTAATATTGTGCGATACTTTTACCGAATATAAGTTAGCATTATCCACTTTACAAATTCCCTCTCTTCAAAAGCGTCGTCTCAGTTTGATCCTTGAATTTGGCCAATATCTTCTCAGAAGTGATAAATACAGATCGATACTACCACCAGTTTTAGTGAAACATCGAAGTACTAGGCTGAAGAAATTTGACAGATTAGCAGCACCTCCTTCACGCACAAATCGTTTTTCCAACTCATTCATCCCTTTCTTTGTATCAAAGTATAACAATTGTTGATTTTAAACTATTTGTCTTCTGATTTTTTTGTCGTTTGATTTGATCCTTTTTTCTTGTTTGTAAGCACAAGCGCCATTTAGTTTTATGACTACGAGAGATTGTGCAAATAAAACCTATTCTATTCTATTCTATTCTATATCAAAAACATTTAAGTACCTTAAGCCGTGACTGAAGAAAAAAAAATGTACTTACTTTCCATAGAGTATAAATTATTTTCTGGTCGCTCTATATATATATATATATATATATATATATATATATATATATATATATATATATATATATATATATATATTTATATATATGATAATATTTGTTCTTTAAAGTCTTAATAATAATTTTTATTCCTATGTTTTCCGGATGGGATTCACTTTTGCTGAATTCCAACCAATTATGAGCTACCACTTCCATGTTGAAGATGTGGTAATTAGAAATATCATAACACCGTTACCTGTCTAATGATGCTTGAATATTATCATATAGATATATGAAATATTATCATATATATATATATATATATATATATATATATATATATATATATATATATATATATATATATATATATATATATATATTTATATATATGATAATATTTGTTCTTTAAAGTCTTAATAATAATTTTTATTCCTATGTTTTCCGGATGGGATTCACTTTTGCTGAATTCCAACCAATTATGAGCTACCACTTCCATGTTGAAGATGTGGTAATTAGAAATATCATAACACCGTTACCTGTCTAATGATGCTTGAATATTATCATATAGATATATATAATATTATTATTATTATATATATATATATATATATATATATATATATATATATATATATATATATATATATATATATATATATATATATATAAAACTTAAAATTCACCTTCATTTGTTTTATTATATTTTTATCAGTAAACTACAAATTATTTTCTGATCTTAAGATGGAATCGGGGTAAGTACAAATTACAAATTAAGTCTACTGTTGAGATGGCTTGAAGGTTGCCGGGCCTAATCATATTAATTTCTGCTTGTTTTTAGTTTAACTTGGTTCCTAATTGTAATATCTTTTTGTTTTTGGTTTTATTTATTTATTGAGGGGATTTTTGGTAGTTTTACGCCTGGAAGATTATATGACCTTTTTCCTGCTCGTCTTTGATTCAGTAGAGCTCATCGCATTTCTTTCAAGCAGCCAGAGTTTCTTTTTGTTAATTTGTTTTTTTTTCTTATTGACAAAATCTTGAAGACGAAAGTAAAATAAAAAAGTAAATAATATTTTATTCATTTTGATTTATCAAACAATAAGTTGCATCAAACTCTATGCAAGTAGTGTTTCAGCTAAATAGTATCCAAAAATCTGAGTAAGATATAAACTGAAATATCTGGGTCTTAATAACATTAGATACATCAAAAGAATTGAATGTTGATCCTTATTCAATGTAGGTGAAATTCAAAACTCATATTTTCTTTCAAAAGTTGGGTATGAAAATTAATTACCATCAAAAGTTGGATGGGTTAATGTTACCTATAGAAAATCTACCCAATTTTTAAAAAAGGAAGATAGCACCCCTAATAAATCAATTGATCCTAATAAAATATAATCCATTTTATTCAGGATATAAGAAAAATTTACTGTAGTGGAATTAAACTCCTATGTAAAAAACGTAAAATTTGCATTTTCATGAAAAGAAGAATCATTCCCACCAAAAATTGTTTTTGAGAACTCTTTAAAAAGCAAAATATTCTGTTTCGCCCTGCTGTCTTTATCATCTCTATTACTTATGAATTTACTTCACTGTTTTGTCAACATTTCCTCGTTTTTTGTTTTCGTACATTTCGTCGAACGCAGAAATAAAAGAGGCATATTGGATTTTTACTACTTGTTCTATACTGTTTGAAACCTGTTTTTATGCAATACATATTTTTGATTTTTAACAAGATATCAGAAAACCTTACCTTTTTGTTCTATAGTTTATAAACCTGTTTTTAGACATACTGTATATTCTATAGCAGGTTTTACTCAATAGTCACTCCTTGCAAATTTGTTTTCAGTAATGTAATATTCCTATAAAAAAAGGTATTAACCTTCAATTTTCTGATCAATTATTAAGATACTTTTGTTTCTTTGCTAAAATAACATCATAAAATACTACGTGTTAGATTCTGTAAAATCCAAAATTTACATATTTCAATATGCTATTCACTGTAATATCGAAATAAATATTCATTTTAGAGCACCTATGGTAGAGCACCTCTAGACAAGACTAACTCTACCCTCTGAATGAAAGGTTTGTAGTAGTGTCGATAACTTTTTTCTAATACTAAATGAACTTTCCTCCCTTAAACGTGCTCTCTCACATTTTCTCCCCTTCATTCAACCATCATGGCAGACCCTAAGAAAAAGACATCGATTCAATTATCTAAACGAGGAATGCCGAGAACCGAGTTATTAAGGAAGAGCTGCATCCGGCGCTGCACTTCTATCTGGAACGATGTTCATGGGGACGTTTTTTTCCAGAATTTTCTTTTTGTGGCTACTTCAGAAGAATGTAGAACAAGTATTTAAAATCTTAAGTTGTCAAAACTGGGGAATAGAATACTGGTATATCAGATTCCATTAAGTGCCTGAAGCCTTGAATATAGGAAAAAAATATTTATTTTCTTTATAAAAGTAAAAATTATGTTCAGGTCTTCAAAGGGAGTTAGAATTTGCATTTGAATTTAAAGAGTCACAATGTTTATTAAAAATATAGCTAGTAATAAAGATCAACAAAATTAAAAACAATTACAGTAACTAATTTAGTAATTTAATTAGTATGTTATTAGACTCTTTGGATTCTCTTTTAAAATAATATATAAGAAAAAATGTTTGAGCGTCAAGTATTATGGTTTGTAGTTCATTTTATAGGTTCAGAAAGGGACGAGTGATCCTCAAGGAGATCATCTTTACTCAAAATTTTTTAAATTTCCTTGGATAGTGCAACATCATTTTGAATAAGTATAAAGGTATATTAACAATAGGTCACAAGAAAAAAAGTTGATACTTTTATAGGAATTTATATTCTTATAAATCATTTTTTAGAACCTATAGAGTAAAAACTAACATAGAAAGCATAATATACATTAAAACTGGTTTTATATAATACAACAAAGAAGCAGAACTCAAAATATCACATTCATATCCAAAAATATATACATTACAAAACTGGTTTCTAAACTATAGAACAACTAGTCAAATACTCTAGATATCACTTTTATATCCATGTACGACAAAATACTGCTTTTCAACGAACGACAAAAAATTATTGAAAGTTGCAAAGACATGTTTATTCAAAAGTAAAGAAATACATAGAGAGGGCATTGAAAAAAAAATAGTCAGAAAAAAAAGAGGAAGAAAGGCAGACAAGGGAGGGGGGCTAAAAAAGAGAAAAAGTAAAAGTTCAAATCTTAATATTAATGTTTTCAGGCAATAGAGTAAAACAACTTCTTGTGCTTTATTAAGAAGAAATACAACTAAAAAGAAGGGTAGTTCCAAGAAAAAGCGATGGATGAATTAATCCCAAATAGACAAATCTCGTTGACTCTCCTTTCAAGTTCAAATTTCGTTTTTGAAAATTAAATTTGGGTATTCACTTGGCACATTTCATTGGGTTAAAAAAATATCATAGAAATACACTATAAGAACTTTTAGTTTATTTCTAAGAAACTAGAATAGTCATGGTTTAAAATTGTTTACGCTTCAATCGTTGGAATAATTAGAGAATCAGGTTTTGACATCATCACTCTGAAGACAATGGCTATTATGATTATAAGCTAAATGATTTTCAGCTTTTATAGAAAATGAATATTTATTTCGTGATATTACAGTGAATAGCATATTGAAACATATAAGTTTCAGATTTTACAGAATCTAACACGTAATATTTTATGTTATCATTTTAGCAAAGTAAAAAAGTCACCCGAATAATTGATCAGAAAATAGAAGGTTAATACCTTTTTTATAGGAATATTACATTATTGAAAATAACATTGCAGGGAGTGACTATTGAGTAAAACCTGCTATAGAATATACATTATGTCTAAAAACAGGCTTATAAACTATAGAACAAAGAGGTAAGGACTCCTGATATCTTGTTCATATTCAAAAATATATATTGCATAAAAGCAGGTTTCAAACAGTATAGAACAAGTAGTAAAAATCCAATATGTCTCTCTTATTTCTGGGTTCGACGAAATTTGCAAAAACAAAAAACGAGGAAATGTTGAAAAAACAATGAAGTAAAGTCATAAGTAATAAAGATGATAAAGACAGCAGGAAGAAAAATAATTTTTCGCTTTTTAAAGAGTTCACAAAAACAATTTTTGGTGGGAATGATTCTTCTTTTCATGAAAATGCAAATTTTACATTTTTTACATAGGAGTTTATTCCACTACAGCAAAGTTTTCTTATATCCTGAATAAGATGGATTATTTTTTATTAGGATCAATTAATTTATTAGGGGTGTTATCTTCCCTTTTCAGAAATTGGGTAGATTTTCTATGGGTAACATTAACCCACCCAACTTTTGATGGTAACTAATTTTTATACCTAACTTTTGAAAGAAAATGTGAAAGTTTTTGAATTTCATCTACTTTGAATAAGGATCAACATTCAATTCTTTTTATGTATCTAATGTTATCAAGACCCAGAGATTCCAATTAATATGTTACTCAGACTTCTGGTTACTATTTAGCTGCATCAATACTTGCATAAAGTTTGATTCAACTTATTGTTTGATAAACCAAAATGAATAGCATATTATTTCCTTTTTTTTACTTTCGTCATAAAGATTATGTTAATAAGAAAAAATAGGAATCAATAAAAAGAAACTCTGGCTGCTTGAAAGAAATGCAAAGAGCTCTACTGAATCAAAGACGAGTAGGAAAAGAGTCATATAATCTTCCAGGCGTAAACCTACCGAAAATCCCCTCAATAAATAAATAAAACCAAAAACAAAAGATATTACAATAAAGAACCGAGTTAAACTAAAAACAAGTAGAAATTAAAAGGATTAGGCCCGGCAACCATCTCAACAGTACACACAATTTGTAATTTGTACTTTACTGATAAAATAGAATAAAACAAATGAAGGTTAATTTTGAGGTATATATGGAATCTTGGTAAGTACAAATTACCATGACTATCGACTTAATTAATTTTACCATTTAAACCATGACTATTCTATATTATTAGAAATAAACTAAAAGTGCGTATGGCGAATTTCTATACCTTATAGAAATATAATATAAATATCTATACCTTATAATATAAATATAAATAATATAAATACAAATATCTATACCTTATAGGTATATTCAACCGTTCACACTTATCATAGTGACAGTTGTACCATAGAAATCCTCTAATTTGCTAGTCCTAAAATTTTTCAATATCAAAATTGAAATTCTCAATTTGAATGGCTTGTTCTCTTTATAGCCTAAATGGATGGAACGATCCACAAGTTTGATTATAATTATCTAAAATAGCGCAGTTCATACATCCCACCAAAGTCTAGACATTTTTGGCCCATTTCTTCACTATTGGCTCTTCTACTGATTGTTTCAAAGAAACACATATCTATAGATACATTCTTTTACTCTAGGTAACTCTTCAGAAAATAGTCTCTTGGCTCCCTTAGGAACGTTGGAGTAATTGAAGCTCATATTTATATATATTATAATATATATATATATATATATATATATATATATATATATATATATATATATATATATATACATATTTATATATATCTATATCTATATATATATATATATATACATATATATATATATATATATATATATATATATATATATATATATATATATATATACATGTTTGGTAAATGACGACTTATACTTATTGATGACATGACTGCCTGTCTATGGATTATTCTTTATGGTTGATTGTGTATGGCTATGCTGTTTGACCTATGTGATTTTATGGATGAGTAGGTAAAAGCCTCATTCAAGTGTGAGTCTATATTAATCACTAATTTAGGAAAAGAGTCTTCTTTTTCTCCTTCTGTCTCTTTCTTTTCTTTTTTTTTTCTTTTTTTTTAATGTGTTTGTGCTATTGCATTGGTGATTTCTGTTTTTGTTATATATATATATATATATATATATATATATATATATATATATATATATATATATATATATATATATATATTTTAATATTTGTTCTTAAAAGTCTTAATAATGATTTTTATTCTGATGTTTTCCGGATGGGATTCACTTTTGTCCAATCTCAACCAATTATGAGCTACCACCTCCATGTTGAAGATGTGATAATTAGGAATATTATAACACCGTTACGTTTGTCTACCGACCATGTCTACAGGACCTACAAGACCTTTACCACGTCTACCGACCATCCAACCAGACCTGTTTACGTCGGCTCACTGCATATTACCTGGTTTCAAATCAAAGTTTGACCAGTTCGTATAGTTAGTAAACTCAGGCAAAACGTCTATTATTTGCATAACTGACACCAATCTTAGCTTTGACATACAGAGCAGTGGGATCAAGCTCCACGGGTGAATCCTGACAGCTTTGGTTACTGAGGAGGAGGTACTGCTGTTTATCTTTTGAGCCATATACCACAATCATACCAAAATATACCAGATTCAGTAGGTAAAGAAGCTGTTTGGGTTAGTGTGATCCTCCCAAATAAGTCTGTGATTTTAAGTACAGTGTTTAATTCTCATACCAGCAATATTACCGGCTGCCTTGACGACATTTGGGGCATGTACGCTAAGTCTTCTATTATCCTCTATGGCAACTTCAACGTCCATTGTAACGTTTGGCTTTGCCACGAAAATACTGACAAGGAGGGGTCATAATTGAATGTTCCATCTCTCTCATACGGTATAGAAACTTGTCAATCTTGACAAGTATTATAGCCAAAAGGGGTCGTCTGTTTTTGACATCTTCATTACAGATTGTGTTGACTCCTTTAACATAATTACTCATGTTTTCACAGGCAATCATGTTACCATAATCGCATGTGGAAACATTTGTATTCCACCTCTAAAAAAGGATCAGTAGACAATGTGCCTATACAAAAAGAGGTTAATTGGAGTGGTTCGAGTAACACTTTTGTTCTCAGCCGTGGGGAGCCTTTCTCATTAAAGGTCCAGAGAAATTGGCTAACAAGTACCAGAACACCATATTTGACTATGTTGAAAAACATATCCCTTGAACTTGATCCAGCCATTCAGAAAGGACAAACCGTGAATCATCCCCCAGTTTAAGAAGGCTAGAAAAGCAAAAGGCATGCAAGTTTTGGCTTTTATCAAGAGCGAAGAGAAAATAGATTCCATTCTTTAACACGTACATGAATGCTGTTAATTTGAATTGGATGTCCCGGGCTTGGAAAGAGGAGAAATTGGCCCCCAAGGCTCAATATACTTGGGAAATAGTTGGTGGAGATTCTTAGAGGAGTTTTCGCCGTCATCCAGGGCCTTCGTTTCCTCCTCTATTGATTAACAGGACTGTGGAACACGATCCATGGAAAAAGACAAAAGCTCTTTCTAAAGCATTTCCCAAATTCTAGAGTTTGGATGAAGACAGTATGGAAGTACCAAATTTCTCCAACCAAACTGTTAATGGCTTGTATTTTGTGAAACTTTCTGCTCTCAATATCCTTTGTATATTACGGCATCTTGCTTTGACCAAAGCCATAGATCCTGACAACACACCAAATGTTGTCTTAAAATCATGTAGCACCGATTTAGCTGAACAATTGTCATTAGTTTTCTGGATATACTTTCGCTGCGGAATCTTCCCAAAAATATTCCACTTATTTCTCCACAAATCTATTGATGTTATACTTGTTCTAAAACCGGTTACTATGTGTCAGTACCGGTAAGAGTGATAAAGATCTTTGTCTTTTCTCCTCTTGCAGAGTTCACTTCACAAGGTTAGATTTTGTTTTGCTTTTTGTATTTTTCCTCTTTCTCTTTTTGTGCACTGTGGACGACTTGGTGGAGGTCCTTGTCGAAATATTTGCTTGAATCTCGTCTTCTTATCTTGCTACTGGCTGACAAAATCCTCATTTCTCACCAATTTAATGACCTATGTGATTCCCCAGTTTAAGAAGGCTAGAAAAGCAAAAGGCATGCAAGTGTTGGCTTTCATTAAAAGCGAAGAGAAAAAAGATTCCATTCTGTAACACGTACATGACTTGGTGGAGGTCCTTGTCGAAATATTTACTTGAATCTCGTCTTCTTATTTTGCTACTGGCTGACAAAATCCTCATCTCTCACCTATCTAATTTTTCTCTTTTTATTTATTATTTCCTTTCTTGATTTCATGAAGAGCTTTCTTTCCGATCGTTCACTGTTGGATGTCCTCAGTTGGTTAATTTTCCATGAAAATTAAGGGAAAGCATGGGCTCCCAAGGGCAGTGTTTTGGGACCTACACTTCACTTTATCCATATAAATTACATGGGAGACCACCTTGCATAATCTTCGAAACACTTTTCCGATCATAGCATGACATACTCAGCCATCCAGAAGCCGAATGAAACAAAACGTGCTTCAAATATCCTTACAAAATTGAAAAATAGTCTGATACATGAAAGATTAACTTTAATGCATCAAAAACAAAGAAGCTGCTTAAAATCCAAAAAACTGTGCCATTTGTACACCCCAATTCTTTTTCAACAATGTAACTGCAAGGAGAGCGGACGAGTTTCATCTACAAGGTATTCATTTCTTCACCAATCTTTCTTGGAATAACCACTTTGAACCAGGGTGAGCTCAGAACAGCTTTTGCCGCAGGAATCTTTTTTCCATTCAGCTCAATTATCCTAGTTTTAATGTTGTGTATCAGATCCTCAGCTAAATCAGGATACCAACTATATCCTGCTGCTCCTATAAAACTGATAACACCACCTAAAAATACATAGAAGGTTAAACGGGAATACACCTTTTACACCTTTTACACAGTTTACACCTTTTAGAGACGGTTGAGCAGAAATTTAAGACCTTGATGTTTAAAAACGAGGTAATTGAATAGCAGGATATCAAAAACCTTTAAGTACCTTCAGCCGTGACTAAAGAAAAAAAAATGTGCTTACTTTCCATAGAGTATAAATTATGTTCTGGTCTCCAAATAGGAAACAAATTTGCACTGGCTCTTAAAGAATGATAAAGTTTGTCAGAAATAATGTTAATAAAAGAGCTATAATAAAAGTCTTAATAGCTTTTAAAATATATACCCTAGATTTTTGTTTTATAATATATAGGAATAAATCTTTGTTAGTCAAGTCTTGTGGCTTATCGTTCATCGGACACTTTTTCGACTTTTCATGAATTTAACGACATTGTTTTAGAAAAGTAAAAAATGCACCCAAATAATTAATCAGGATATAGTAAGTTAATACTATTTATAGTAAGTTAAATTCATTAGGACAAAATTTTGAATCTATAGTTAAAAACTGTTATAGAAAACATATTATGCATAAAAACAGGTTTTTAAACAATAGAACAAAAATATAAAAACTCAACATATCACTTTCATACCCAAAAATGAATATTCTTTAACAAAGACTAGGTTACTCAGAAGTAATGAAAAAGGTGCAGATAGTAGAGAGACAAAGAAAGAGGCAGATAGAACTGGGGGAATCTAAAAGAGATAAAACGAAACTAGCACTTTTAAATAAAGCTGAAATCTCAATATTTTCGCTTTTGGTCAATAGAGTAAAAACACTTCTACTAAACTATTTAGTAAAAAAAAAATGAACTGAAAAATACGCAATATTGAGTCTTAGGAGCATCATTAAGATTTAAAAGGAATTAAAATAATTTTATGTCTGATATAGGATTCCCCTTCATACAGCTATGATTGAGGAGGAAGCATTACCCCTCCTATATAAAAATAGTTTTTGTTCATTTTAATTTTTATTTTTCTTTTTGCTTTCAGTAGAATTTTTTTTTCTTTTTAATAAGTTGATACAGCTGATTATGTTCTATAGCTTGTAAACATCAAAGCTCAGTTTGTAACTTGATATAAAATTGTTATTCTCAAATTACTCTGGGATATCAACCTTCCTTCTTTGTAAAAATTCTTCCCCCTTTTCCCTGAGAATTCCTTTGGCTTGAATGTATTCCCTACAAAAAGTTCACCCTAACTCAAATTCCTCTTCTCCTCTTAAAGTTTTGTCTGAACCATTTCATCTTCACAAATTTCCCTCGACAATTCCCTCTAAAAATTATCTTTAATTTCATAGAGATTCTATTTTATTTCTTATAGTTTATGATATAACCCAGAATCTCTTCATCCTTCTTGAAAAAAATTATCTGAGTAAAAATCCCCCATTAGAATTCCCCATTAGAAAATCAGTCATAAATTTCGAAATAACATATACTATATTTAAAAAAGTGATAAATAGTACACTTTATCAAGCTCTACTACCAAGGCTGTCCTATTGGCGGTCCCAATAAAATCAAATAATTTTCCTGGCGTAAAACTACAACAAGTCATCAAAATGAATAAATAATACCTAATACAAACAGATAATACAATAAATAATCGACTTAAACTCAAATCTAGCAGAAACTAACAAGGTTAGGGCTGTCAACCCTCATGCCTTCTTAACAATAGACATAATTTGCACTTACCCCAATTACTTCTAAAGATAGGTATATAATTTGCAATTCTACGCTTTTACTCCGGAACCTTCCCAAAAAAACAGTCCGCCAATGAAATGGAAAAACAACATGGGAGATAACTTTGCAATCCCCCTGCATCATTTTCCCGAAGATAGCACACCAAATTCAGCCATCTTTAAGCACGAAGACTCAAGACAAGTCTCTCATTCCCTAGAGATACATCTTTATAAAATTGAATAGTGGTCTGATACAAGGATGATTAGCTTTAATGATTCAAAACAAGTAATCTTTTTTTAACCCGATGAAAGGTGCCAAGTGAACACCCAAGTTTAATTTTCAAAAATGAAATATGAACCTGAAAGGAGAGTCAACGAGATTTGTCTAGGGATTAATTTGTTCATCGATCTTTCTTGGAATTACCAATTAATTTAGTTTTTTTCTTAATAATGTACAAGAAGTTGTTTTACTCTATTGCCTGAAAACAGTAATATTAAGTAGTTTATTAAGTAGTAATATTTAATTTGAACTTTTACTTTTTCTCTTTTTAGCCCCCCCCCCTTGTCTATCTTTCTACCTCTTTTTTTCTGACTTTTTTTGGTTTCAATTCCATCTCTATGTATTTCTTTACTTTTGCATAAACTTGTCTTTGCGACTTTCAATACTTTTTTTCCTTTGTTGAAAAGTAGTATTTTGTCGTACATGGATATAAAAGTGATATCTAAAGTTTTTAAATAGTTGTTCTATAGTTTAGAAACCAGTTTTGTAATATATATATATATATTTTTGGATATGAATGTGATATCTTGAGCTCTGCCTCTTTGTTGTATTATTTAGAAACCAGTTTTAATATGTTTTGTGTTTTCTATATTAGTTTTTACTCTATAAGTGTTAAAAATTGATTTAAAAGAATGAAAATTCCTATAAAAGTATCCACTTTCCTTCTTGTGATCTATTGTTCATGTACCATTTTTACTTATTCAAAATAATGTTGTACCATCCAAGAAGATTTAAAAAATTTTGAGTAAAGATGATCTCCTCGAGGATCACTCGTCCCTTACCAAGCCTATGAAATGAACCATACGCCATAATACTTGACGCTCAAAGATTTATTCTTATACATTATATTAAAACAGAATCAATAGAATCTAATAACATACTAAGTAAATTACTAATTTAAATACTGTTGTTGTTTTCAATTTTATTGATCTTTTGTACTAGCTATATTTTTAATAAACCTTGTGACTCTTTAAGTGCAAATGCAAATTTAAACTCCCTTTGAAGACCCAAACATAATTTTAACTTTTATGAAGAAAGTAAATATTTTATTCCTATATTGAAGGCTTCAGGCACTTGAAGGTATCTGATATACCAGTATTCTATTCCCCGGTTTTGACAATTTGAGGTTTCAAATGCCTTTTCTACATTCTTCTGATGTAGTCACAAAAAGAATATTATGGAAAAACGTCCCCATACACATCGTTCCAGATAGAAGTGCAACGCTGGATACAACTCTTCCTCAATAACTCGGTTCTTGGCATTCCTCGTTTAGATAGTTGGATTTATATCCTTACCTTAGTGTCTGCCATGATGGTTGAATAAAGGGGAGAAAATGTGAGAGAGCACGTTTGAGGGAGGAGAATTCATGTAGCATTAGAAAAAAGTCATCGACACTACTGCAAACCTTTCATTCAGAGGGTAGAGCTAGTCATTTGTAGAGGTGCAGCTCACCTTGTTTTCCCTATTCTTGATCCTTTAGAGTTGTAGTATGAGTGTCTTAGGGAATTCAGCATATAGAACATATTTTTATCTTCTCTGATACAGGACTCTGAAAGTGGAATAATTGGGATGGATGGAAGATGATTTTTGCAGCAAAAAGTCACTCTTAAAAAGTTCTTCTTTGGCAGGAGCAATTTCTACTAATTTTTTTTTTTAATCTTTGTGGATTTTACGAAATAATTTTGAAAAAACTAAACAAAACACCCGAATAAAAGATCAAAAGATGGAAGGTTAATCCTTTTTATAGGAAGTTACCTTCTTTTAAATCATGTCTTAGAAACGTTATAGTAAAACATAATATAGAAAATATATTATTTATATAAACTGTTTTCTGAATAAAACAACTAATTGGTAAAAACACAAGACATTACTCTCAAATTCAAAAATATAGATTGTATAAAACTGGATCCTAACCTATAGAATAATTAGTTAAAAACTGTATATATCACTTTTATATCCACGCATGACCAAATAATGTTTTTTTAACAAAGGACAAAAAGGTATTGAAAAACACAAAGAAAAAGTTATTTAGAACTGACAAAAAAGAAAGAGATAGCAAAGAGACAATACAGAGGCAAATACAAAAGAGGCAAAGTAATAAAAAAGAATTCAAATCAACGAAAAACACGCAGCACTGAGTGTAAGGAAAAATATTTAAAATGAAAAGAGAATTTTCTCTCTGATTTAGACTTCCCCTTCCTACACCTTCTATCTGTAAACTATTGTTTTTAAGTGCTTCGAATAAGCTTCTCATTACAAATGCTTGGCTCATGTGTTTTAGGATTGTTTTTTTGTATAGATTTGGACCTAAATGGCAGACACTGGTATTTACAGCTAAAAAAGGGGAGGCAGCGATATAGCCCCCCTTCCCCCTGTATAAAATAGTTTCTGTTCGTTTTAATTTTCAATGCTGCTTTTCACTTTTAGTAGAAATTAATTTTCTTTTTATTTTATAGCTTGCAAACATCAATGCTAAGATTGTAATTTGATATAAAATTGTTAATCTCCAATCGTGCCAGGATAACAACTTTTAATCTCCATGAAAATCCCCCCCAATTAAAATTCCTTCTGTGTGAATAATTTCCCCACGAGAAGTTCACCCAAGCTAAATTTTTCTTCTCCTCTAGAAGTTTTCCCCAGGCCATTCTACCCACGCAATAATCTCTTCTTGACAATTACCTGTAGAAAATTTTCTTTGCTTTCATATACTTTTTATTTTATATCTGATCATTTTTTAGATTCTCTCAGGATTCTCCTTTTCCTTCTTGAAGACATTTTTCCGAGTTATCATCTCCCCCACCCGCCCATAGAAACTCCCCCTTGAACATAAGTCATATATTAACAAATAATAAATACTATATATAGAAAAGTGAAAAATAGTACTTTTTATCCGGCTTCCCAACCACACAAAATTCCCTTCCCCTATAAGAAAATTCCTCAATGTAAAAATCATTCTTCCTATGCTCTCCCAAGAAAAATCTCGCCCCCCCCCCTCCCACAAAAATATGTCTATAAAGTAATTTAAGTAATTTTGATTGCACTAGACCTTTAAAGTCCCAAATGGTGATACCTTCTCCCATTGAACTATTGGGGGTCAAGTAATCCTCAAAAACATTGTGTATTGACCTTTCGACTATGTTGAATAAAATGGCTATTCCAATATTTTTATAAGATGTTTATTGGTGGTGGGAAAATGGTGGGAAAGAGAAGTGGTTGGGGGGGGGGGTATAGCTGTTTTGCAGTGTATTTGATCAGTTAAAAAAGAAACTAGGACTTATGATTTACAATCTAATGAACTCATAGAAATTAAAATATTTCAAATATACTTTCTTTTTAGAAAAGTACAAATTATGTTATTTTCTTCAAAGAGGATACAAATTTGCATTTGCATTTAAAGATTGTGATAGTTTACAAGAAATACAGTTAACAATACAACTCGAATAACATCAAAATTGGTTTTTAAGTTATATTGACACTATAAGTATAGACCCCCTTGATTTTTGATATTATAATATACAGGAATGATTCTTTCTGTGTCAAGTACTATGTCTTTATTTTCATCGTTTAGCAGGGGTAGGGGGATGCCTAATAGTAAAGAAGTTCATTTTTACCCACCATTTTTGAACTCTTCTTAGATTTTACAACGTTATTTTAGAAAAATAACATACCCAATAATAATACCCAAATAATAGATCCCATAATGGAAGTTTAATATTTTGTTTTGGAAGCTATATTCTTATAAATAATATTTTAGAACGTAAAGAGTAAAACATGTTATAGAAAACATTTTATATAGGTTCCTAAAATGTAGAATTTTATCACATTAAAAGGACACAAAAACTTTTAATTTCCGTCGAAGAAAACCTCTGGCATTATTTTCGGACCACTGGGTCGATCTCAAGATATCACTCTCATATTCAAAATTATACATTGTATTAAAAAAGGTTTCTAAACTATAGAAAAAGTAGGTAAAAACAGAAGGTTTCATTTTCATATCCACGTGCAACAAAATATTTTTTTTTAACAAATGACCAAAAATCATTGAAAGTCGCAAAGACAATGTTAGTCAGAAGTAACAAAAAGGTACAGATAATAGAAATAAAAATAAATATTGAAAGAGGGCTCGGGTCTTAAAAAAAATAGATAAAGAAATAAATTTGTATTTTTAAATAAAGTGGAAATATTAATATACACTTTGTTATGCTATAGATTAAAAAAACCTCTTCTAAAGTATTATGAACATCATATTATATTTAAAGAATGAATATTGAGTAAAAGGAGTTACATTAACAATTAAACAGAAAATGTTAATTTTCAAAACAAACTGTTTTTGTTTCAACAAACGTAAGGAGCAACAATAAAACTTAAAATGAACTGGAATTATAATGTATATGAGGCGTTTGTCACCTCTTCAATACCTCGCTCTTTACGCCAAAGTTCGGATTTTGTTTCTAATTCCTTAAGAATAACCCCTGAATAACCCCTGAGTTGTCCTATACACATGCTAATATTTGGTCCTTAAAGTTCTAACAATTTGTTCATTTATTACAGTAACAAAATTGAAAACATGTCAGAAATATTTTCTTTTCAGAAAAGTGCAAATTATGCTTTTGTCTTAAAGGGGGTGTAAGTTTGAATTTGCATTTAAAGAGTCACACAGTTTACAAGAATTACATTTAATAAAAGAGATCAAATAAAATCAAAATTGATTTTTAAGTTAGTTTAACAACATAAGTAGATTCTCTTTATGTTTGATAATATAATATACATGGATGAATCTTTGTGTGCCATGTATTTTGGCTTGAGGTTCATCGTGTAGCTGGAAGAAGGAATGCCTGATTCTAAAGAAGTTCAGTTTTGTTCACCGTTATTTAACTCTTCCTAGATTTTACTACGTAATTTTAGAAAATTAAAAAAGATAGTCTAAATAATAGATCAGAAAATGGAAGCTTAACACTTTATTTTTCAAAGTTATATTTAAAATAATATTATTCATCTTATAGAGCAAGAAATACAATAGAAAATATAATCTGTATAGAAACCAATTTTTAAACTGTAGAATAAATAGGTAAAAACATAAAACATAACTTTCATGCTCAAAAATAACCATTTTGTAAATACAGGTTTCTTAACTGCAGAATAAGTTGGTAAAAACTCAAGATACTATTTTTTTTATCCACGTACAGTAAAATACTGTTTTTGTTTTAAACAGAGGACCAGAAAATTAATAAAAGTTGCAAAGACGATTATACTCAGAAGTGACAATAATGGTAAAGAGAGTAGAGATAAACAGAAATTGGGAGAAAGAGTAGGTGTCTAAGAAAAAATAAAGAGGAAGAGGAAGATTAGGATTTCTAAATAAATCGGAAGTCTTAATATTGTTGTTCTCAAGCCATAGAGTAAAAATATATCTTGTAAAATATTATATAGAAATAAATAAGTATCAACTGAAAATATACAATATTGAGTGAAATGAGTCCCTATAACATTTAATATGAATTAAACACGTAAAAATTAGTTTTTCATCTGAAAGTAATAAGCAACATTAAAACTTAAAGTAAACAAAATTATTACGTTAATGAGTGGGTTTGCCCCTTCATTAATACCTAGATCTCTACGCTAAATTTCGAAATTTGTTTAAATCCTTTAAGAATGACCCCTGAATCACAAAGGCTGTTTAATTAGAGTAAATAGCTCTTTTGAAAGTACTAAAAAACTTTAGCGTCATTTAGAAAGCGGCAGTACCTTTCCTGTATGAAATAGTTTGTTATTGCCTTAGGTATTACTGCTGTTTTTTGGTCCTTTGATTTGAACTAAATCCAGCATGCTCAAAAAGTTGGTTGTAACTCGTCAAGGTTCTCTGCCATAGAGTAAGACTGAGCCGAACAATCCCTTAAATATGCACATCTTTGTAGGACGAGTTACAGGAAGGATGTAATTGACATTCTTCATGACTACTTTTTGTTTGGCTCACGTTGATATTGAATCCAACCTTTCAAGCTTGTTCTCTCATAACTGCAAGCACTGCTCGAAGTTCTTCGAGGTTGTTTGTCATGAGTGCTAAATCTTCAGCGAATTCAACATCACTTAAAATTCTGTCACAAAACATAAAGCAAATGTTCTGTTGAATAGCGGTCTTCATCATAACGTAGTAAAACATATAATTTATTAGACATAATTAAATAGTTCAGTAGCCACGATACATCCCTGATAAACCATAGTAAGAAAGCAGAAAGGCTCGGTTTGATGAAATTCTTGAGCTTCAATTACTCCAACGTTCCTAAGGGAGCCAATAGACTATTTTCTTAAGAGTTACCTAGAGTAAAAGAGTGTATCTATAGATATATGTTACTTTGAAACAATCAGTACAAGAGCCAATAATGAAAAAATGGGCCAAAAATGTCTGGACTTTGATGGGATGTAAGAACTGCCATATTTTAGATAATTATAATCAAACTTGTGGATCGTTCCATCCATTTAAGCTATAAAGAGAACAAGCAGTTCAAATTGAGAATTTTAATTTTGATATTGAAAAATTTTAGGACTAGCAAATTAGAGGATTTCTATGGTACAACTGTCAAAATGATAAGTGTGAACGGTTGAATATACCTACCTGGGTATGGTATAGAAATACACCATACAAACTTTTAGTTTATTTCTAAGAAAATAGAATAGTCATGGTTTAAAATTGTCTACGCTTCAATCGTTGGAATAATTAGAGTGTCACGTTGTTACATGATCACTCTGAAGACAATGGCTATTATGATTATAAGCTAACTAATTTTCGGCTTTTATAGAAAATGAATATTTATTTCGTGATATTACAGTGAATAGTATTTTGAAACATGTAAGTTTCGGATTTTACAGAATCTAACACGTATTATTTTACGATATTATCATTTTAGAAAAGTAAAAAAGTCACCCGAATAATTGATCAGAAAATAGAAGGTTAATACCTTCTTTTTTATAGGAATATTACATTATTGAAAACAACATTGCAGGGAGTGACTATTGAGTAAAACCTGCTATAGAATATACATTATGTCTTAAAACAGGTTTATAAACTATAGAACAAAATGATAAGGACTCCTGATATCTTATTCATATTCAAAAATATATATTGCATAAAAACGGGTTTCAAACAGTATAGAACAAGTAGTAAAAATGCATTATGTCTCTTTTATTTCTGTGTTCGACCAAATGTGCAAAAACCAAAACAAGGAAATGTTGAAAAAACAATGAAGTAAAGTCATAAGTAATAAAGATGATAAAGACAGCAGGGAGAAAAAATTTTTTTTCTTTTTAAAGAGTTCCCGAAAACAATTTTTGGTGGGAATGATTCTTCTTTTGATGAAAATGCAAATTTTACATTTTTTACTACAGCAAAGTTTTCTTATATCCTGAATAAGATGGATAATTTTTTATTAGGATCAATTGATTTATTAAGGGTGTTATCTTCCTTTTTCAAAAATTGGGTAGATTTTTTATAGGTAACATTAACACATCCAACTTTTGATGGTAATTAATTTTCATACCCAACTTTTGAAAGAAAATATAAAAGTTTTTGAATTTCACCTACTTTGAATAAGGATCAACATTCAATTCTTTAATGTATCTAATATTATCAAGACCCAGAGATTTCAGTTAATATCTTACTCAGGCTTTAGGTTACTATTTAGCTGTATCACTACTTGCATACAGTTTGATGCAACTTATTGTTTGATAAACCAAAATGAATAGAATATTATTTACTTTTTTATTTTAACTTCGTCATAAAGATTATGTTAATAAGAAAAAAAAACAATTAACAAAAAGAAACTCTGGCTGCTTGAAAGAATTGCAAAGAGCTCTACTCAATCAAAGACGAGCAGGAAAAAAGTCATATAATCTTCCAGGTGTAAAACTACCAAAAATCCCCTCAATAAATAAATAAAACCAAAAACAAAAAGATATTAGAATGAAAAACCGAGCTAAACTAAAAACAAGCAGAAATTAATATGATTAGACCCGGCAACCTTCAAGCCATCTAAACAGTAGAAATAATTTGTAATTTGTACTTACCACGATTCCATCTTAAAACCAGAAAATAATTTGTACTTTATTGATAAAAATATAATAAACAAATGAAGGTGAATTTTAAATTATATATAATATGTATATATATATGATGATATTTGTTCTTTAAAGTCTTAATAATGATTTTTATTCAGATGTTTTCCTGATGGGATTAACTTTCGCTGAATCCAACCAATTATGACCTACCACTTCCATGTTGAAGATGTGGTAATTAGGAATATTATAACACCGTTACCTGTCTAATGATGCTTGACATAGGATACATTTGTCTTTTGGGGATAACCACCCACCAAAGCTTCTTTTATGTGGTAATGATAAACAATAATTGAAAGCCTTGGACAAAACAGACTTTTGTACAGGACCTTTACCACGTCTACCGACCATCCAAACAGACCTGTTTCCGTCGGCTCACTACATTGTACCTGGTTTCAAATAAAAGTTTGACCAGTTCCTATAGTAAGTAAACTCAGGCAAAACAACTATTATTTGCATAACTGACACCAATCTCAGCTCTGAAGTAAAGAGCAGTGAGATCAAGCTCCACGGGTGAATCCTGACAGCTTTGGTTACTGAGGAGACATAGAAACTTAACATAGAAACTCATGCTTTCATGGGTGATCATAATGCCATAATCGCATTTGGAAACATGTATTCCACCTCTAAGAAAGGATCAGCAGACAATGTGTCTATGCAAAAAGAGGTTAATTGGGACGGTTCGAGTAACACTCTTTGTTCTCAGCCGTGGGGAACCTTTCTCATTAAAGGCACAGAGAAAGTGCCTAAATATGCTTCCAATATCCTTACAAAATTGGAAAGTATTCTGATACATGAATGATGAACTTTGATGTATCAAAAACAAAGAAGCTGCTTATTATAAAAAAAATGTGCCATTTGCACACCACAATTCAGTTTCAACAATGAAACTGCAAGGAGAGCTGACGAGTTTAATCTACTAAGGAAAAACCACCATTTCTTGGAAAAACCACTTTGAACTAGGGTGAGCTCAGAACAACTTTTGCTGCAACACTCTTTTTCCATTCAGCTCAATTACCCTAGTGTAAAAGTTTTGTATCAGATCCTCAGCTGAATCAGGATACCCACTATATCCTGGTGCTCCTATAAGACTGACAGCACCACCAAAAAAAATCCATAGAAGAGAAAACGGGAATAGCTGTGCCTCTATACACGAGTCGGTCTACCATTTAAATGGAAGGCTTGATGCACCGTCGATGACTGTTTTTTTTTTAAATGAATGAATTCATCACCCTCAAACAAGCTCTATCGCATTTATCCCCCTTTATTTAGCCGTAGGTACAGTATTTGAATCAACATGAGGAAGGATCAAAGTTCGATCAAATTATCTAAAGGAGGACACACCCGTAACTGAGTACTTGAGCAAAAACTTCATGCGGTGTTGCCCTTCTATCTGGAACAATCTTTCTGCTTACTTTATTCCAGCAAGCCCCTCTATTTACACCTCTTAGAAATGGTTTTGCAGAAAGTTAAGACCTTGAGGTTTAAAAACGAGGTAATTGAATAGCAGAATATCAAAAACATTTAAGTACCTTAAGCCGGGACTGAAGAAAAAAAAATGTACTTACTTTCCATAGAGTATAAATTATTTTCTGGTCGCTATATATATATATATATATATATATATATATATATATATATATATATATATATATATATATATATATGATAATATTTGTTCTTTAAAGTCTTAATAATGATTATTTTTCATATATTTTCCGGATGGGATTCACTTTTGCAGAATCCCAACCAATTATGAGCTACCACTTCCATGTTGAAGATGTGGTAATTAGAAATATCATAACACCGTTACCGGTCTAATGATGCTTGAATAATATCATATAGATATATGAAATATTATCATATATATATATATATATATAAATATATATTTATATATATATAAATATATATATATATATATATATATATATATATATATATATATATATATATATATATATATATATATATATATATATATATATATATATATATAAAACTTAAAATTCACCTTCATTTGTTTTATTATATTTTATCAGTAAAGTACAAATTATTTTCTGGTCTTAAGATGGAATCGGGGTAAGTACAAATTACAAATTAAGTTTACTGTTGAGATGGCTTGAAGGTTGCCGGGCCTAGTCATATTAATTTCTGCTTGTTTTTAGTTTAACTTGGTTCTTTATTGTAATATCTTTTTGTTTTTGGTTTTATTTATTTATTGAGGGGATTTTTGGTAGTTTTACTTCTGGAAGATTATGTGACCTTTTTCCTGCTCGTCTTTGATTCAGTAGAGCTCTTTGTATTTCTTTCAAGCAGCCAGAGTTTCTTTATTGTTAATTTGTTTTTTTTTTCTTATTAACATAATCTTGATGATGAAAGTAAAATAAAAAAGTAAGTAATATTCTATTCATTTTGATTTATCAAGCAATAAGTTGCATAAAACTCTATGCAAGTAGTGATTCAGCTAAATAGTAACCTAAAATCTGAGTACGATATAAACTGAAATCTCTGGGTCTTGATAACATTAGATACATCAACAGAATTGAAAGTTGATCCTTATTCAAAGTAGGTGAAATTCAAAAACTTTCATATTTTCTTTCAAAAGTTGGGTATGAAAATTAATTACCATCAAAAGTTGGAAGGGTTAATTTTATATATAGAAAATCTACCCAATTATTGAAAAAGGAAGATAGCACCCCTAGTAAATCAATTGATCCTAATAAAAAATAATCCATCTTATTCAGGATATAAGAAAACTTTGCTCTAGTGGAATCAAACTCCTATTTAAAAAATGTAAAATTTGCATTTTCATGAAAAGAAGAATCATTCCCACCAAAAAATGTTTTTGAGAACTCTTTAAAAAGCAAAAACTTCTTTTTCGCCCTGCTGTCTTTATCATCTTTATTACTTATGAATTTACTTCATTCTTTTTTCAACATTTCCTCGTTTTTTGTTTTCGTACATTTCGTCGAACATAGAAATAACAGAGGCATATTGGATTTTCACTACTTGTTCTATAGTGTTTGAAACCTGTTTATATGCAATATATATTTTTGAATATTAACAAGACATCAGGAGTCCTTAACTTTTTGTTCTATAGTTTATAAACCTGTATTTAGCCATAATGTATATTCTATAGCAGGTGTTACTCAATAGTCACTCCTTGCAATGTTGTTTTCAATAATGTAATATTCCTATAAAAAAAAAGGTATTAACCTTCAATTTTCTGATCAATTATTAAGATGCTTTTGTTTCTTTGCTAAAATAATATCGTAAAATACTACGTGTTACATTCTGTAAAATCCAAAATTTATATGTTTCAATATTCTATTCACTGTTATATTGAAATAAATATTCATTTTAGAGCACCAATGGTAGAGCACCTCTACACAAGACTAACTCCACCGTCTAAATGAAAGGTTTGTAGTAGTGTCGATGACTTTTTTCTAATACTAGATGAATTTTCCTCCCTTAAACGTGCTCTCTCACATTTTCTCTCCTTCATTCAACCATCATGGTAGACCCTAAGGTAAAGACATTGATTCAATTATCTAAACGAGGAATGCCAAGAACCGAGTTATTGAGGAAGAGCTGCATCCGGCGCTGCACTTCTATCAGGAACGATATTCATGGGGACGTTTTTTCCAGAATTTTCTTTTTGTGACTACTTCAGAAGAATGTAGAACAGGCATTTAAAACCTCAAGTTGTCAAAACTGGGGAATAAAATACTGGTATATTAGATTCCATTAAGTGCCTGAAGCCTTGAATATAGGAAAAAATTATTCACTTTCTTCATAAAAGTAAAAATTATGTTCAGGTCTTCAAAGGGAGTTTAAATTTGCATTTGAATTTAAAGAGTCACAAAAGTTTATTAAAAATATAGCAAGTAAAAAAGATCAACAAAATTAAAAACAATTACAGTAACTAATTTAGTAATTCACTTAGTATGTTATTAGACTCTTTTGATTCTGTTTTAATATAATATATAAGAAAAAAATATTTAAGCGTCAATTATTATGGTTTGTGGTTCATTTTATAGGTTCGGAAAGGGCCGAGTGATCCTCAAGGAGATCATCTTTACTCAAAATTTTTTTAATTTCCTTGGATAGGGCAACATCATTTTGAATAAGTATAAAGGTATATTAACAATAGATCACAAGAAAAAAAGTTGATACTTTTATAGGAATTTATATTCTTATAAACCATTTTTTAGAACCTATAGAGTAAAAACTAATATAGAAAGCATAATATACATTAAAACTGGTTTTTAAATAATACAACAAAGAAGCAGAACTCAAGATATCACATTCATATCCAAAAATATATACATTACAAAACTGGTTTCTAAACTATAGAACAACTAGTCAAACACTCTAGATATCACTTTTATATCCATGTACGACAAAATACTGCTTTTCAACGAAGGACAAAAAAGTATTGAAAGTTGCAAAGACATGTTTATTCAAAAGTAAAGAAATATATAGAGATGGCATTGAAACAAAAATAGTCAGACAAAAAAAGAGGTAGAAAGATAGACACGGGGTCTAAAAAAGAGAAAAAGCAAAAGTTCAAATCTTAATATTATTGTTTTCAGGCAATAGAGTAAAACAACTTCTTGTGCATTATTAAGAAAAAATACAACTAAAAGGAAGGGTAGTTCCAAGAAAGATCGATGGAAGAATTAATCCCCAATAGACAAATCTCGTTGACTCTTGTTTCAGGTTCAAATTTCGTTTTTGAAAATTAAACTTGGGTATTCACTTGGCACCTTTGATCGGGTTAAAAAAAGATAACAAGTTTTGAAGCATTAAAGCTGATCATCCCTGTATCAGGGCACTATTCAATTTTATAAATATGTATTTCTAGAGAATAAGAGACTTGTTTCGAGTCTTCGTGCTTAAATATGGCTGAATTTGTTGTACAATCTGTGGGAAAGTGATGGAGGGGCTTGCAAAGTTATATACCATGTTATTTGTCCCATTCATTGATGGACCGTTTTTTTTTGGGAAGGTTCTGGAGAAAAAGCGTAAAAGTGCAAATTATATACCTGTCTTTAGAAGGAATTTGGGTAAGTGCAAATTATGTCTAGTGTTCAAAAGCCGTGAGGATTGACGGCCCTAACCTTGTTAGTTTCGGCTAGTTTTGAGTTTAACTCGATTATTTATTGTATTATCTGTTTGATTTAGATATTATCTATTTATTATGATAACTTTTGAAAGTTTTACACCTGGAAGATTATTTGACTTTATTGGGACTGCAGTTAGGACAGCCTTCGTAGTACAACCTTATAAGGTGCACTATTTATTACTTTTTTAAATATAGTATTTATTATTTTGAAATATATGACTGAAATTTCAAGAAGGATGAAGATACTCCTTGCAATATATCAGAAACTATAAGAAATATAATAATATCTATTTGAAACTAAAGAAAATTTTTAGAGGGAATGGTCAAGGGAAAATTTTCCATGAAGATGAAATGGTTCAGCAACTCTATGGTAGAGGACCTAAAATTCACTATGATAAGTGTGAACGGTTGAATATACCTACCTGGGTATGGTTTAGAAATACGCTATAAGAACTTTTAGTTTATTTCTAAGAAACTAGAATAGTCATGGTTTAAAATTGTTTACGCTTCAATAGTTGGAATAATTAGAGAATCAGGTACTTACATCATCACACTGAAGACAATGGCTATTATGATTATAAGCTAACTAATTTTTATAGAAAAATTTTATAGAAAATAAATATTATATATATAGAAAATAATAGATTTTATAGAAAACAAATATTTATTTCTTGATATTACAGTGAATAGCATATTGGAACATGTAAGTTTCGGATTTTACAGGATCTGACACGTAATATTTTATGATATCATTTTAGTAAAGTAACAAAGGCATCCGAATAATTGATCAGAAAATAGAAGGTTAATACCTTTTTTTTATAGGAATATTACATTATTGAAAACAACATTGCAGGGAGTGACTATTGAGTAAAACCTGCTATAGAATATACATTATGTCTAAAAACAGGTTTATAAACTATATAACAAAAAGGTAAGAACTCCTGATTTCTTGTTCATATTCAAAAATATATATTGCATATACAAATGCAAATTTTACATTTTTTACATAGGAGTTTGATTCCACTAGAGCAAAGTTTTCTTTTATCCTGAATAAGATGGATAATTTTTTATTAGGGTCAATTGATTTATTAAGGTTGTTATCTTCCTTTTTCAAAAATTGGGTAGATTTTTTATAGGTAACATTAACCCACCCAACTTTTGATGGTAACTAATTTTTATACCTAACTTTTGAAAGAAAATGTGAAAGTTTTTGAATTTCACCTACTTTGAGTAAGGATCAACATTCAATTCTTTTGATGTATCTAATATTATCAAGACCCAGAGATTTCAGTTAATATCTTACTCGGACTTCTGGTGACTATTTAGCTGCATCAATACTTGCATAAAGTTTGATTCAACTTATTGTTTGATAAACCAAAATGAATCACATATTATTTACTTTTTTAATTTACTTTCGTCATAAAGATTATGTTAATTAAGGAAAAACAGGAATTAATAAAAAGAAACTCTGACTGCTTGAAAGAAATGCAAAGAGCTCTACTGAATCAAAGACGAGTAGGAAAAGAGTCATACAATCTTCCAGGCGTAAAACAACCAAAAATCCCCCCAATAAATAGATAAAACCAAAAACAAAAGATATTACAATAAAGAACCGAGTTAAACTAAAAACAAGCAGAAATTAATAGGATTAGACCCGGCAACCATCAAGCCATCTCAACAGTAGACACAATTTGTAATTTGTACTTTACTGATAAAAATAGAACAAAAGAAATGAAGGTGAATTTTGAGGTTTATATATATACATATATATATATATATATATTAATATTATATATATTATATATATAAATATATATATATGTGTATATATATATATATATATATATATATATATATATATATATATATTCATATATATATTTCATATATATATATATATATATATATATATATATATATATATATATATATATATATATATATATATATGTATATATATATATATATATATATATATATATATATATATATATATATATATATATATATATATATATATTCATATATATATATACATGTATATATATATATATATATATATATATATATATATATATATATATGTATATATATGTGTATATATATATATATATATATATATATATATATATATATATATATATATATATATATATATATATATATATATATATGTATATATATATATATATATATATATATATATATATATATATATACATATATATATATATATATATATATATATATATATATATATATATATATATATATATATATATGGAAGGCTTGATGCACCGTCGATGACTGTTTCTTAAAAATGAATGAATTCATCACCCTCAAACAAGGTCTATCGCACTCATCCCCCTTAATCTAGCCATAGGTACAGTGTTTGAATCAACATGAGGAAGGATCAAAGTTCGATCAAATTATCTAAAGGAGGACACACCCGTAACTGAGTACTTGAGCAAAAACCTCATGCAGCGTTGCCCTTCTATCTGGAACAATATTTTTGCTTACTTTAATGCAGCAAGCCCCTCAGTTTACACCTTTTAGAGACGGTTGAGCAGAAATTTAAGACCTTGAGGTTTAAAAACGAGGTAATTGAATAGCAGGATATCAAAAACCTTTAAGTACCTTCAGCCTTGACTAAAGAAATAAAATAAAAATATGCTTACTTTCCATAGAGTATAAATTATGTTTTGGTCTCCAAAGAGGGAACAAATTTGCACTGGCTCTTAAAGAATGATAAAGTTTATCAGAAATAATGTTCATAAAGGAGCTATAATAAAAGTCTTAATAGCTTTTAAAATATATACCCTTGATTTTTGTTTTATAATATATAGGAATAATATAGTCTTGTGGCTTATCGTTCATCGGACACTTTTTCAACTTTTCATGGATTTAACGACATTGTTTTAGAAAAGTAAAAAATGCACCCAAATAATTAATCAGGATGTAGTAAGTTAATACTATTTATAGTAAGTTAAATTCATTAGGACAAAATTTTGAATCTATAGTTAAAAACTGTTATAAAAAACATATTATGCATAAAAAAAGGTTTTTAAACAATAGAACAAAAATATAAAAACTCAATATATCACTTTCATACCCAAAAATGTATATTCTTTAACAAAGACTAGGTTAGTCAGAAGTAATGAAAAATGTGCAGATAGCAGAGAGACAAAGAAAGAGGCAGATAGAACTGGGGGAATCTAAAAGAGATAAAACGAAACCAGCACTTTTAAATAAAGCTGAAATCTCAATATTTTTGTTTTTGGTCAATAGAGTCTTCTATTGACTTCTACTAAACTATTTAGTAAAAAAATGAACTGAAAAATACGCAATATTGAGTCTTAGGAGCATCATTAAGATTCAAAAGGAATTAAAATAATTTTATGTCTGATATAGGATTCCCCTTCATACAGCTATGATTGAGGAAAAGGCATTACCCCTCCTATATAAAAATAGTTTTCGTTCGTTTTAATTTTTATGTTTCTTTTTGCTTTCATTAGAATTTTTTTTCTTTTTAATAAGTTGATACAGCTGTTTATATTCTATAGCTTGTAAACATTAAAGCTCAGTTTGTAACTAGATATAAAATTGTTATTCTAAAATTACTCTGGGATATCAACCTTCCTTCTTTGTAAAAATTCTTCCCTCTTTCCCTGAGAATTCCTTTTGCTTGAATGTATTCCCCACAAAAATTTCGCCCTAACTCAAATTCCTCTTCTCCTCTTAAAGTTTTGTCTGAACCATTTCATCCTCACAAAAAATTTTCTCCTGACAATTCTCTCTAAAATATTATCTTTAATTTCATAGAGATTCTATTTTATTTCTTATAGTTTATGATATAATCCCATAATCTCTTCATCCTTCTTGAAAAAAATTATCTGAGTAAAAATCCCCCATTAGAACTCCCCATTTGAAAATCAGTCATAAATTTCGAAATAACATATACTATATTTAAAAAAGTGATAAATAGTACACTTTATCAGGCTCTACTACCAAGGCTGTCCTATTGGCGGCCCCAATAAAATAAATAGTCCTCCTGGCGTAAAACTACCACAAGTCATCAAAATGAATAAATAATACCTAATACAAACAGATAATTCAATAAATAATCGACTTAAACTCAAACCTAAAAGAAACTAACAAGGTTAGGGCCGTCAACCCTCATGCCTTCTCAACAATAGACATAATTTGCACTTACCTCAATTACTTCTAAAGATAGGTATATAATTTGTAATTTTACGCTTTTACTCCAGAACCTTCCCAAAAAAACAGTCCGCCAATGAAATGGAAAAACAACATGGGAGATAACTTTGCAAGCCCCCTGCATCATTTTCCCGAAGATAGCACACCAAATTCAGCCATCTTTAAGCACGAAGACTCAAGACAAGTCTCTCATTCCCTAGAGATACATCTTTATAAAATTGAATAGTGGTCTGATACAAGGATGATTAGCTTTAATGATTCAAAACAAGTAGTCTTTTTTTAACCCGATGAAAGGTGCCAAGTGAATACCCAAGTTTAATTTTCAAAAATGAAATATGAACCTGAAAGGAGAGTCAACGAGATTTGTCTATTTGGGATTAATTTGTTCATCGATCTTTCTTGGAATTACCAATTAATTTAGTTTTTTTTTTTTAATAATGTAAAAGAAGTTGTTTTACTCTATTGTCTGAAAACAGTAATATTAAGATTTGAACTTTTACTTTTTCTCTTTTTTAGCCCCCCCCTCTTGTCTACCTTTCTACCTCTGTTTTTCATCTGACTATTTTTGGTTTCAATGCCATGTCTATGTATTTCTTTACTTTTGCATAAACTTGTCTTTGCGACTTTCAATACTTTTTTTCCTTTATTGAAAAGTAGTATTTTGTCGTACATGGATATAAAAGTGATATCTAAAGTTTTTGACTAGTTGTTCTATAGTTTAGAAACCAGTTTTGTAATATATATATTTTTGGATATGAATGTGATATCTTGAGCTCTGCCTCTTTGTTGTATTATTTAGAAACCAGTTTTAAAGCATATTATGTTTTCTATATTAGTTTTTACTCTATAGGTGTTAAAAATTGATTTAAAAAAATGTAAAATCCTATAAAAGTATCCGCTTTCCTTCTTGTGATCTATTGTTCATGTACCTTTTTTACTTATTCAAAATAATGTTGTACCATCCAAGAAGATTTGAAAAATTTTGAGTAAAGATGATCTCCTTGAGGATCACTTGTCCCTTACCGAACCTATGAAATGAACCATACGCCATAATACTTGACGCTCAAAGATTTATTCTTATATATTATATTAAAACAGAATCAACAGAATCTAATAAAATACTAAGTAAATTACTAATTTAAATACTGTAATTGTTTTCAATTTTATTGATCTTTTTTACTAGCTATATTTTTAATAAACCTTGTGACTCTTTAAGTGCAAATGCAAATTTAAACTCCCGTTGAAGACCCGAACATAATTTTAACTTTTATAAAGAAAGTAAATATTTATTCCTATAATGAAGGCTTCAGGCACTTGAAGGTATCTGATATACCAGTATTCTATTCCCCGGTCTTGACAATTTGAGGTTTCAAATGCCTTTTCTACATTCTTCTGAAGTAGTCACAAAAAGAATATTATGGAAAAACATCCACATGAACATCGTTCCAGATAGAAGTGCAACGCTGGATACAGCTCTTCCTCAATAACTTGGTTCTTGGCATTCCTCGCTTAGATAATTGGATCGATATCCTTACCTTAGTGTCTGCCATGATGGTTGAATAAAGGGGAGAAAATGTGAGAGAGCACGTTTGAGGGAGGAGAATTCATGTAGCATTAGAAAAATGTCATTGACACTACTACAAACCTTTCATTCAGAGGGTAGAGCTAGTCATTTGTAGAGGTGCAGCTCACCTTGTTTTCCCTATTCTTGATCTTTTAGAGTTTTACTATGAGTTTCTTAGGGAATTCAGTATATAGAAGATATTCTTATCTTCTCTGATACAGGACTCTGAAAGTGGAATAATTGGGATGGATGGAAGATGATTTTTGCAGCAAAAAGTCACTCTGAAAAAGTCCTTCTTTGGCAGGAGTAATTTCTACTAATTTATTTTTTTTTAATCTTTGTGGATTTTACGAAATTATTTTGAAAAAAGTAAACAAAACACCCGAATAAAAGATCAAAAGATGGAAGGTTAATCCTTTTTATAGGAAGTTACATTCTTTTAAATCATGTCTTAGAACCGTTATAGTAAAAAATAATATAGAAAATATATTATTTATATAAACTGTTTTCTGAATAAAACAACTAATTGGTAAAATCGCAAGATAATAATTTCAAATTCCAAAATATAGATTGTATAAAACTGGATCCTAACCTATAGAACAATTAGTTAAAAACTGTATATATCACTTTTATATCCACGTATGACCAAATAATAGCTTTTTTAACAAATGACAAAAAGGTATTGAAAAACACAAAGACAAAGTTATTTAAAAGTAACAAAAAAGAAAGAGATAGCAAAGAGACAATACAGAGGCAAAGACAAAAGAGGCAAAGTAAGAAAAAAGAAATCAAATCAACAAAAAACACGCAGCACTGAGTGTAAGGAAAAATATTTAAAATGACAAGAGAATTTTCTCTCTGATTTAGACTTCCCCTTCCTAACTTTCTATCTGTAAACTATTGTTTTTAGTGCTTCGAATAAGCTTCTCATTACAAATGCTTGGCTCATGTGTTTTAAGATTGTTTTTTTTTGTATAGATTTGGACCTAAATGGCAGACACTGGTATTTACAGCTAAAAAAGGGGAGGCAGCGATATAGCCCCCCTTCCCCCTGTATAAAATAGTTTCTGTTCGTTTTAATTTTCAATGCTGCTTTTCACTTTTAGTAGAAATTAATTTTTCTTTTTATTTTATAGCGTGCAAACATCAATGCTAAGATTGTAATTTGATATAAAATTGTTGATCTCAAATCGTGCCAGGATACCCACTTTTAATCTCCATGAAAATCCCCCCTCCCAATGAAAATTCCTTCCGTGTGAATTTCCCCACGAGAAGTTCACCCAAGCTTAATTTTTCTTCTCCTCTAGAAGTTTTCCTCAGGCCATTCTGTCCACACAATAATCTCTTCTTGACAATGACCTCTAGAAAATTTTCTTTGCTTTCATATACTTTTTATTTTATATCTGATTATTTTTTAGATGCTCTCAGGATTCTCCTTTTCCTTCTTGAAGACATTTTTCCAAGTTATCATCTCCCCCACCCGCCCATAGAAACTCCCCCTTGAACATCAGTCATATATTAACAAATGATAAATACTATATATAGAAAAGTGAAAAATAGTACTTTTATCCGGCTTCCCAACCACACAAAATTCCCTTCCCCTATAAGAAAATTCCTCAATGTAAAAATCGTCCTTTCTATCCTCCCCCAAGAAAAATATCCCCCCCCCCCACAAAAATATGTCTATAAAGTAATTTAAGTAAGTTTGATTGCACTAGACCTTTAAAGTCCCAAATGGTGATGCCTTCTCCCAGTGAACTATTGGGGGTCAAGTAATCCTCAAAAACATGGTGTACTGATCTTTCAACTATGTTGAATAAAATGGCTATTCCAATATTTTTATAAGATTATTTTTGGTGGTGGGGAAATAGAGACTTGGCTGGGGGGTTGATTTCTAGCTCTTCCACAATATAACTAGGGCTTATGATTTATATAGGGCTTATTATAAATAACATAACAAATTATGTTATTTTCTTCAAAGAGGGTGCAAATTTGGATTTGCACTTAAAGAGTCATGTAGTTTACAAGAAGTACAGTTAACAATACAATTCGAATAACATCAAAATTAAGTAGACCCCCTTGATTTTTGATAATTTAATATACAGGAATGAATCTTCCTGTGTCAAGTACTGTGTCTTGATTTTCATCGTTTAGACGGGGTAGGGGATGGCTAATACTAAAGAAGTTTATTTTTACCCACCATTTATAACTTTTCCTAGATTTTACGACGTTATTTTAGAAAATTAAAAAGGTGCCCAAATAATAAATCCCAAAATGGAAGGTTAACATTTTGTTTTGGAAGGTACATTCTTTAAAATTACATTTTAGAACGTAAAAAGTAAAACATGTTATAGAAAACATTTTATATAGGTTCCTAAAATGTAGAATTTTATCACATTAAAAGGACGCTAAAACTTTTAATTTCCCTTCGAAGAAAACCTCTGGCATTATTTTCGGACCACTGGGTCGATTTCAAGATATCACTTTCATATTCAAAATTATACATTGTATTAAAAAAGGTTTCTAAACTATAGAAAAAGTAGGTAAAAACAGAAGGTTTCATTTTCATATCCACGTGCAACAAAATATTTTTTTTTTAACAAATGACCAAAAATCATTGAAAATCGCAAAGACAATGTTAGTCAGAAGTAACAAAAAAGGTACAGATAATAGAAATAAAAATAAATAGGGAAAGAGGGCTCGGGTTTTAAGAAAAAATAGAAAAAGAAAGACATTTGCATTTTTAAATAAAGTGGAAATATTAATACAGAGTTTGTTATGCTATAGATTAAAAAAACTTCTTCTAAAGTATTATGAGCATCATATTATATCTAAAGAATGAATATTGAGTTAAAGGAGTTAAATTAACAATTAAACAGAAAATGTTAATTTTCAAAACAAACTGTTTTTGTTTCAACAAACGTAAGGAGCAACAATAAAACTTAAAATGAACTGGAATTATAATGTATATAAGGCGTTTGTCTCCTCTTCAATACCTCGCTCTTTACGCCAAAGTTTGAACTTTGTTCCAATTCTTTAAGAATAACCCCTGAATTGTCCTATACACATGCTAATATTTATTCCTTAAAGTTTTAAAAATTTGTTCATTTATTACAGTAACAAAATTGAAAACATTTCAGACATATTTTCGTTTCAGAAAAGTGCAAATTATGCTTTTGTCTTAAAGGGGGTGTAAATTTGCATTTGCACTTATAGAGTACCACAGTTTACAAGAATAACAGTTAATAAAAAAGATAAAATAAAATCAAAATTGATTTTTAAGTTATTATAACAACATAAGTAGATTCTCTTTATTTTTGATAATATAATATACATGGATGAATCTTTGTGTGCCATGTATTTTGGCTTGAGGTTCATCGTGTAGCTGGAAAGAAGGAATGCCTGATCCTAAAGAAGTTCAGTTTTGTTCACCGTTATTTAACTCTTCCTAGATTTTACTACGTAATTTTAGAAAAGTGAAAAAGATAGTCTAAATAATAGATCAGAAAATGGAAGCTTAACACTTTATTTTTCAAAGTTATATTTTTAAAATAATATTATTCATCTTATAGAGCAAGAAATACAATAGAAAATATAATCTGTATAGAAACCCATTTTTAAACTGTAGAATAAATAGGTAAAAACATAAAACATAACTTTCATGCTCAAAAATGACCATTATGTAAAAACAGGTTTCTTAACTGCAGAAAAGGTAGGTAAAAACTCAAGATACTACTTTTTTTTATCCACGTACAGTAAAATACTGTTTTTGTTTTAAACAGAGGACCAGAAAATTAATAAAAGTTACAAAGACGATTATACTCAGAAGTGACAATAATGGTAAAGAGAGTAGAGATAAACAGAAATTGGGAGAAAGAGTAGGTGTCTAAGAAAAAATAAATAGAAAGAAGAAGATTAGTATTTTTAAATAAATTGGAAGTCTTAATATTGGTGTGGTCAAGCTATAGAGTAAAAATATATCTTGTAAAATATTATGTAGAAATAAATAAGTGTCAACTGAAAACACACAATATTGAGCGAAATGAGTCACTCTAACATTTAATATGAATTAAATACGTAAAAATTAGTTTTTCAACTGAAAGTAATAAGCAACATTAAAACATAAAGTAAACAAAATTATTAAGTTAATGAGTGGGTTTGCCCCTTCATTAATACCTAGATCTCTACGCTAAATTTCGAAATTTGTTTAAATCTTTTAAGAATGACCCCTGAATTACAAAGGCTTTTTAATTAGAGTAAATAGCTCTTCTGAAAGTACTAAAAAAAACCTAGCGTCATTTAGAAAGCGGCAGTACCTCTCCTGTATGAAATAGTTTCTTATTGCTTTAGGTATTAGTGCTGTATTTTGTTCCTTTGATTTGAACTAAATCCAGCATGCTCAAAAAGTTGGTTGTAACTCGCCAAGGTTCTCTGCCATAGAGTTAGACGGAGCAGAACGATCCCTTAAATCTGCACATCTTCGTAGGACGAGTTACAGGAAGGATTTAATTGACATTCTTCATGACTACTTTTTGTTTGGCTCATGTTGATATTGAATCCAACCTTTCAAGCTTGTTCTCTCATAACTGCCAGCGATGCTCGAAGTTCTTCGAGGGTGTTTGTCATGAGTGCTAAATCTTCAGCGAATTCAAAATCGCTTAAAATTCTGTCACAAAACATAAATTAAATATTCTGTTGAATAGCGGTCTTCATCATAACGTAGTAAAACATATAATTTATTAGACATAATTAAATAGTTCAGTAGCCTCGATACATCCCTGATAAACCCTAGTAGGAAAGCAGAAAATCTCGATTTGATGAAATTCTTGAGCTTCAATTACTTCAACGTTCCTAAGGGAGCCAATAGACTATTTTCTTAAGAGTTGCCTAGAGTAAAAGAATGTATCTATAGATATATGTTACTTTGTAACAATCAGTACAAGAGCCAATAGTGAAGAAATGGGCCAAAAATGTCTAGACTTTGATGGGATGTAAGAACTGCACTATTTTAGATAATTATAATCAAACTTGTGGATCGTTCCATCCATTTAAGCTATAAAGAGAACAAGCAGTTCAAATTGAGAATTTTAATTTTGATATTGAAAAATGTTAGGACTAGCAAATTAGAGGATTTCTATGGTACAACTGTCACTATGATAAGTGTGAACAGTTGAATATACCTACCTGGGTATGGTATAGAAATACGCCATAAGAACTTTTAGTTTATTTCTAAGAAATTAGAATAGTCATGGTTTAAAATTGTCTACGCTTCAATCGTTGGAATAATTAGAGTGTCACATTGTTACATGATCACTCTGAAGACAATGGCTATTATACTTATAAGCTAACAAATTTTTGGCTTTTATAGTAAATGAATATTTATTTGTTGATATTACAGTGAATAGCATATTGAAAAATGTAAGTTTCGGATTTTACAGAATCTAACACGTATTATTTTACGATATTATCATTTTAGCAAAGTAACAAGAGCACCAGATGATAGAGCACCAATGATAGAGCACTTCTACACAAGACTAACTCTACCCTCTAAATGAAAGGTTTGTAGTAGTGTCGATGACTTTTTTCTAATACTAGATAAATTTTCCTCCCTTAAACGTGCTCTCTCACATTTTCTCCCCTTCATTCAACCATCATGGCAGACCCTAAGGTAAAGACATCGACTCAATTATCTAAACGAGGAATGCCAAGAACCGAGTTATTGAGGAAGAACTGCATCCGGCGCTGCACTTCTATCAGGAACGATGTTCATGGAGACGTTTTTTCCAGAATTTTCTTTTTGTGACTACTTCAGAAGAATGTAGAACAGGCATTTAAAACCTCAAGTTGTCAAAACTGGGGAATAGAATACTGGTATATCAGATTCCATTAAGTGCCTGAAGCCTTGAATATAGGAAAAAAATATTCACTTTCTTCATAAAAGTAAAAATTATGTTCAGGTCTTCAAAGGGAGTTTAAATTTGCATTTGAATTTAAAGAGTCACAAAAGTTTATTAAAAATATAGCAAGTAAAAAAGATCAACAAAATTAAAAACAATTACAGTAACTAATTTAGTAATTCACTTAGTATGTTATTAGACTCTTTTGATTCTGTTTTAATATAATATATAAGAAAAAATATTTGAGCGTCAAGTATTATGGTTTGTGGTTCATTTTATAGGTTCGGAAAGGGACGAGTGATCCTCAAGGAGATCATCTTTACTCAAAATTTTTTTAATTTACTTGGATAGTGCAACATCATTTTGAATAAGTATAAAGGTATATTAACAATAGATCACAAGAAAAAAAGTTGATTCTTTTATAGGAATTTACATTCTTATAAATTATTTTTTAGAACCTATAGAGTAAAAACTAATATGGAAAGCATAATAAACATTAAAACTGGTTTTTAAATAATACAACAAAGAAGCAGAACTCAAGATATCACATTCATATCCAAAAATATATACATTACAAAACTGGTTTCTAAACTATAGAACAACTAGTCAAACACTCTAGATATCACTTTTATATCCATGTACGACAAAATACTGCTTTTCAACGAAGGACAAAAAAGTATTGAAAGTTGCAAAGACATGTTTATTCAAAAGTAAAGAAATATATAGAGATGGCATTGAAACAAAAATAGTCAGACAAAAAAAGAGGTAGAAAGATAGAGGTAGAAAGGTAGTTCCAAGAAAGATCGATGGAAGAATTAATCCCCAATAGACAAATCTCGTTGACTCTTCTTTCAGGTTCAAATTTCGTTTTGAAAATTAAACTTGGGTATTCACTTGGCACCTTTCATCGGGTTAAAAAAAGATCACAAGTTTTGAAGCATTAAAGCTGATCATCCCTGTATCAGGGCACTATTTAATTTTATAAATATGTATTTCGAGGGAATGAGAGACTTGTTTCGAGTCTTCGTGCTTAAATATGGCTGAATTTGTTGTGCAATCTGTGGGAAAGTGATGGAGGGGGCTTTCAAAGTTATATACCATGTTATTTGTCCCTTTCATTGATGGACCGTTTTTTTTTGGGAAGGTTCTGGAGAAAAAGCGTAAAAGTGCAAATTATATACCTGTCTTTAGAAGGAATTGGGGTAAGTGCAAATTATATCTATTGTTCAGAAGCCATGAGGATTGACGGCCCTAACCTTGTTAGTTTCTGCTAGTTTTGATTTTAACTCGATTATTTATTGTATTATCTGTTTGCTTTAGATATTATCTATTTATTATGATGATTTTTGAAAGTTTTACACCTGGAAGATTATTTGACTTTATTGGGTTTGCAGTTAGGACAGCCTTCGTAGTACAACCTGATAAGGTGCACTATTTATTACTTTTTTAAATATAGTATTTATTATTTTGAAATATATGACTGATTTTCAAGAAGGATGTAGAGACTCCTTGGAATATATCAGAAACTATAAGAAATATAATCAAATCTATTTGAAAGTAAAGAAAATTTTTAGAGGGAATCGTCATGGGAAAATTTTCTATGAAGATGAAATGGTTCAGCAACTCTATGGTAGAACACCTAAAATTTACTATGATAAGTGTGAACGGTTGAATATACCTACCTGAGTATGGTATAGAAATACACTATAAGAACTTTTAGTTTATTTCTAAGAAACTAGAATAGTCATGGTTTAAAATTCTTTACGCTTCAATCGTTGGAATAATTAGAGAAGCAGGTTTTGACATCATCACTCTGAAGACACAGTGATGACCAAACAATAGAAAAAATATTATAGACAAATAATTCAGAGGCAACACCAAACATAAGGGCTCATCAGGAGAATACACTGGCCTATATAGGGTTTCGCCACTCTAAATTCTCTACCCAGCACAGTATATATATATATATATATATATATATATATATATATATATATATATATATATATATATATATATATATATATATATATATATATATATATATATATATATATATATATATATATATATATATATATATATATATATATATATATATATATATATATATGTATATACATATGTTAGGTAAATGACGACTTATACTTATTGATGACATGACTGCCTGTCCATGGATTATTCTTTATGATTGATTGTGTATGGCTATGCTGTTTGACCTATGTGATTTTATGGATGAGTAGGTTAAAGCCTCATTCAAGTGCGAGTCTATATTAATCACTAATTTAGGAAAAGAGTCTTCTTTTTATCCTTCTGTCTCTTTCTTTTCTTTTTCTTTTTTTTTTTTAATTTGTTTGTGCTGTTGCATTGGTGATTTCTCTTTTTGTTATATATATATATATATATATATATATATATATATATATATATATATATATATATATATATATATATATATATATATATATATATATATATATATATATATATATATATATATATGTATATATATATATATATATATATATATATATATATATATATATATATATATATATATATATATATATATATATATATATATATAATATTTGTTCTTCAAAAGTCTTAATAATGATTTTTATTCAGATGTTTTCCGGATGGGATTCACTTTTGTCGAATCTCAACCAATTATGAGTAACCACCTCCATGTTGAAGATGTGGTAATTAGGAATATTATAACACCGTTACCTTTGTCTACTGACCATGTCTACAGACCTATAAGCCCTTTACCACGTCTACCGACCATCCAACCAGACCTGTTTACGTCGGCTCTCTGCATTGTACCTGGTTTCAAATCAAAGTTTGATCAGTTCCTATAGTTAGTAAACTCAGGCAAAACGTCTATTATTTGCATAACTGGCACCAATCTTAGCTTTGACATACAGAGCAGTGGGGTCAAGCTCCACGGGTGAATCTTGACAGCTTTGGTTACTGAGGAGGAGGTACGGTTGTTTATCTTTTGAGCCATATTCCACAATCATACCAAAATATACCAGATTCAGTAGGTAAAGAAGCTGTTTGGGTTAGTGTGATCCTCCCAAATAAGTCTGTGATTTTGAGTACAGTGTTTAATCCTCATACCAGCAATATTACCGGCTGCCTTGACGACATTTGGGGCATGTACGCTAAGTCTTCTATTATCATCTATGGCAACTTCAACCTCCATTGTAACGTTTGGCCTTGCCACGAAAATACTGACAAGAAGGGGTAATAATTGAATGTTCCAACTCTCATACGGTATAGAAACTTGTCAATCTTGACAAGTATTATAGCCAAAAGGGGTCGTCTTTTTTTGACATCTTCATTACAGATTGTGTTGACTCCTTTAACATAATTACTAATGTTTTCACAGGCAATCATGTTACCATAATCGTATTTGGAAACATTTGTATTCCACCTCTAAAAAAGGATCAGTAGACAATGTGCCTATCCAAAAAGAGGTTAATTGGGGCGGTTCGGGTAACACTCTTTGTTCTCAGCCGTGAGGAGCCTTTCTCATTCAAGTCCCAGAGAAAGTGACTAACAAGTACCAGAAGGCCGTATTTGACTATTTTAAAAAATATATCCCTTGAACTTGATCCAGCTATTCAGAAAGGACAAACGATGAATCTTCCCCCAGTTTAAGAAGGCTAGAAAAGCAAAAGGCATGCAAGTGTTGGATTTATCAAGAGCGAAGAGAAAAAAGATTCCACTCTTTAACACGTACATGAATGCTGTTAATTTGAATTAGATGTCCCGGGCTTGGGAAGAGGAGAAATTTGCCCCAAGGCTCAATATACTTGGGAAGTAGTTGGTGGAGATTTTTAGAGGAGGTTTCGCCGTCATCCAGGGCCTTCGTTTCCTCCTCTATTGATTAACAGGACTATGGAACAAGATCCATGGGAAAAGACAAAAGCTCTTTCTAAAGCATTTCCCAAATTCTAGAGTCTGGATGAAGACAGTATGGAAGTACAAAATTTCTCCAACCAAACTGTTAATGGCCTGTATTTTGTGAAACTTTCTGCTCTCAATATCCTTCTTATATTACGGCATCTTGCTTTGACCAAAGCCATAGATCCTGACAACACACCAAATGTTGTCTTAAAATCATATAGCATCTATTTAGCTGAACAATTGTCATTAGTTTTCTGGATATACTTTCGCTGCAGAATCTTTCCAAAAATATTCCACTTATTTCTCCACAAATCTATTGATGTTATACTTGTTCTAAAACCGGTTACTATGTGTCAGTACCAGTAAGAGTGATAAAGAACTTTGTCTTTTCTCCTCTTGCAGAGTTCACTTCACAAGGCTAGATTTTGTTTTGCTTTTTGTATTTTTCCTCTTTCTCTTTTTGTGCACTGTGGACGACTTGGTGGAGGTCCTTGTCGAAATATTTGTTTGAATCTCGTCTTCTTATTTTGCTACTGGCTGACAAAATACTCATTTCTTACCTATTTAATGACCTATGTGATTCCCCAGTTTAAGAAGGCTAGAAAAGCAAAAGGCATGCAAGTGTTGGCTTTCATCAAGAGCGAAGAGAAAAAAGATTCCATTCTTTAACACGTACATGACTTGGTGGAGGTCCTTGTCGAAATATTTACATGAATCTCGTCTTCTTATTTTGCTACTGGATGACAAAATCCTCATTTCTCACCTATTTAGTTTTTCTCTTTTTATTTATTATTTCCTTTCTTGATTTCGTAAAGAGCTTTCTTTCCGATCGTTCACTGTTGGATGTCCTCAGTTGGTTAATTTTCCACGAAAATTAAGGGAAAGCAGGGGCTCCCAAGGGCAGTGTTTTGGGACCTACACGTCACTTTATCCATATAAATTACATGGGAGACCACCTTGCATAATCTTCGAAACACTTTTCCGACCATAGCATGACATACTCAGCCATCCAGAAATCGAATGATACAAAACGTGCTTCAAATATCCTTACAAAATTGAAAAATAGTCTTATACATGAATGATTAACTTTAATGCATCAAAAACAAAGAAGTTGCTTAAAATCTGAAAAACTGTGCCATTTGCACACCCCAATTCTTTTTCAACAATAAAACTGCAAGGAGAGCGGACGAGTTTCATCTACTAGGTATTCATTTCTTCACCAATCTTTCTTGGAATAACAACTTTGAACCAGGGTGAGCTGAGAACAGCTTTTGCCGCAGGAATCTTTTTTCCATTCAGCTCAATTATCCTAGTTTTAATGTTGTGTATCAGATCCTCAGCTAAATCAGGATACCCACTATATCCTGCTGCTCCTATAAAACTGATAACACCATAAAAAATCAATAAAAAGGTAAACCTAAAAAATACATAGAAGGTGAAACGGGAATAGTTGTTCCTCTATACACGAGTCGGTCCGCCATTTAAATGGAAGGTTTGATGCACCGTTGATGACTGTTTCAAAAAAATGAATGAATTCATCACCCTCAAACAAGGTCTATCGCACTCATCCCCCTTTATATAGCCATAGGTGCAGTGTTTGGATCAACATGAGGAAGGATCAAAGTTCGATCAAATTATCTAAAGGAGGACACACTCGTAACTGAGTACTTGAGCAAAAACTTCATGCAGCGTTGCCCTTCTATCTGGAACAATCTTTCTGCTTACTTTAATGCAGCAAGCCCATCAGTTTACACCTTTTAGAGACGGTTGAGCAGAAATTTAAGACCTTGAGGTTTAAAAACGAGGTAATTGAATAGCAGGATATCAAAAACCTTTAAGTACCTTCATCGGTGACTAAAGAAATAAAAAAAATGTGCTTACTTTCCATAGAGTATAAACTATGTTCTGGTCTCCAAACAGGAAACAAATTTGCACTGGCTCTTAAAGAATGATAATGTTTATCAGAGATAATGTTAATAAAAGAACTATAATAAAAATCCTAATAGCTTTTAAAATATATACCCTAGATTTTTGTTTTATAATATATAGGAATAAATCTTTGTTAGTCAAGTCTTGTGGCTTATCGTTCATCGGACACTTTTTCAACTTTTCATGAATTTAACGACATTGTTTTAGAAAAGAAAAAAAGAAATCAAATAATTAATCAGGATATTGTAAGTTAATACTATTTATAGTAAGTTAAATTAATCAGGACAAAATTTTGAATCTATAGTTAAAAACTGTTATAGAAAACATATTATGCATAAAAACAGGTTTTTAAACAGTAGAACAAAAATATAAAAACTCAACATATCACTTTCATACCCAAAAATGTATATTCGTTAACAAAGACTAGGTTAGTCAGAAGTAATGAAAAAGGTGCAGATAGCTGAGAGACAAAGAAAGAGGCAGATAGAACTGGGGGAATCTAAAAGAGATAAAACGAAACTAGCACTTTTAAATAAAGCTGAAATCTTAATATTTTCGTTTTTGGTCAATAGACTAAAAACACTTCTACTAAACTATTTAGTAAAAAAAATGAACTGAAAAATACGCAATATTGTGTCTTAGGAGCATCATTAAGATTTAAAAGGAATTAAAATAATTTTATGTCTTATATAAGATTCCCCTTCATACAGCTATGATTGAGGAAGAGGCATTACCCCTCCTATATAAAAATAGTTTTTGTTCGTTTTAATTTTTATGTTTCTTTTTGCTTTCAGTAGAGTTTTTTTTCTTTTTAATAAGTTGATACAGCTTTTTATGTTCTAAAGCCTGTAAACATCAAAGTTCAGTTTGTAACTTGATATAAAATTGTTATTCTCAAATTACTCTGGGATATCAACTTTCCTTCTTTGTAAAAATTCTTCCCCCTTTTCCCTGAGAATTACTTTTGCTTGAATATATTCCCTACAAAAAGTTCACCCTAACTCAAATTCCTCTTCTCCTCTTAAAGTTTTGTCTGAACCATTTCATCTTCACAAAAAATTTTCCCTTGACAATTCCCTCTAAAAAATTATCTTTAATTTCATAGAGATTCTATTTTATTTCTTATAGTTTATGAATTAATCCCAGAATCTCTTCATCCTTCTTGAAAAAAAATATCTGAGTAAAAATCACCAATTAGAACTCCCCATTAGAATATCAGTCATAAATTTCGAAATAACATATACTATATTTAAAAAAGTGATAAATAGTACACTTTATCAGGCTCTACTACCAAGGCTGTCCTATTGGCGGTCCCAATAAAATCAAATAATCTTCCTGGCGTAAAATCGACTTAAACTCAAACCTAGCAGAAACTAACAAGTTTAGGGCTGTCAACCCTCATGCCTTCTTAACAATAGACATAATTTGCACTTACCCAAATTACTTCTAAAGATAGGTATATAATTTGCAATTCTACGCTTTTACTCCAGAACCTTCCCAAAAAAACAGTCCGCCAATGAAACGGAAAAAACAACATGGGAGATAACTTTGCAAGCCCCCTGCATCATTTTCCCGAAGATAGCACACCAAATTCAGCCATCTTTAAGCACGAAGACTCAAGACAAGTCTCTCATTCCCTAGAGATACATCTTTATAAAATTGAATAGTGGTCAGATACAAGGATGATTAGCTTTAATGATTCAAAACAAGTAATCTTTTTTAACCCGATGAAAGGTGCCAAGTGAACACTCAAGTTTAATTTTCAAAAATGAAATATGAACCTGAAAGGAGAGTCAACGAGATTTGTCTATTAGGGATTAATTTGCTCATCGATCTTTCTTGGAATTACCAATTAATTTAGTTTTTTTTCTTAATAATGTACAAGAAGTTGTTTTACTCTATTGCCTGAAAACAGTAATATTAAGATTTGAACTTTTACTTCTTCTCTTTTTAGCCCCCCCCCCTCTTTCTACCCCTATCTTTCTACCTCTTTTTTTCGTCTGACTTTTTTTGGTTTCAATTCCATCTCTATGTATTTCTTTACTTTTGCATAAACTTGTCTTTGCGACTTTCAATACTTTTTTTCCTTTGTTGAAAAGTAGTATTTTGTCTTACATGGATATAAAAGTGATATCTAAAGTTTTTGACTAGTTGTTCTATAGTTTAGAAACCAGTTTTGTAATATATATATTTTTGGATATGAATGTGATATCTTGAGCTCTGCCTCTTTGTTGTATTATTTAGAAACCAGTTTTAATGCATATTATGTTTTCTATATTAGTTTTTACTCTATAGGTGTTAAAAATTGATTAAAAAGAATATAAATTCCTATAAAAGTATCCACTTTTCTTCTTGTGATCTATTGTTCATGTACCTTTTTTACTTATTCAAAATAATGTTGTACCATCCAGGAAGATTTAAAAAATTTTTAGTAAAGATGATCTCCTTGAGGATCACTCGTCCCTTACCAAACCTATGAAATAAACCATACGCCATAATACATGATGCTCAAAGATTTATTCTTATATATTATATGAAAACAGAATCAATAGAATCTAATAACATACTAAGTAAATTACTAATTTAAATACTGTAATTGTTTTCAATTTTATTGATCTTTTTTACTAGCTATATTTTTAATAAACCTTGTGACTCTTTAAGTACAAATGCAAATTTAAACTCCCTTTGAAGACCAAAACATAATTTTAACTTTTATGAAGAAAGTAAATATTTTATTCCTATATTGATGGCTAAAGGCACTTGAAGGTATCTGATATACCAGTATTCTATTTCCCGGTTTTGACAATTTGAGGTTTCAAATGCCTTTTCTACATTCTTCCGATGTAGTCACAAAAAGAATATTATGGAAAAACGTCCCCATGAACATCGTTCCAGATAGAAGTGCAACGCTGGATACAACTCTTCCTCAATAACTCGGTTCTTGGCATTCCTCGCTTAGATAGTTGGATTGATATCCTTACCTTAGTGTCTGCCATGATGGTTGAATAAAGGGGAGAAAATGTGAGAGAGCACGTTTGAGGGAGGAGAATTCATGTAGCATTGGAAAAAAGTCATCGACACTACTGCAAACCTTTCATTCAGAGGGTAGAGCTAGTCATTTGTAGAGGTGCAGCTCACCTTGTTTTCCCTATTCTTGATCTTTTAGAGTTGTACTATGAGTGTCTTAGGGAATTCAGCATATAGAAGATATTCTTATCTTCTCTGATACAGGACTCTGAAAGTGGAATAATTGGGATGGATGGAAGATGATTTTTGCAGCAAAAAGTCACTCTGAAAAAGTCCTTCTTTGGCAGGAGTAATTTCTACTAATTTATTTTTTTTTTATCTTTGTGGATTTTACGAAATTATTTTGAAAAAACTAAACAAAACATCCGAATAAAAGATCAAGAGATGGAAGGTTAATCCTTTTTATAGGAAGTTACATTCTTTTAAATCATGTCTTAGAAACGTTATAGTAAAACATAATATAGAAAATATATTATTTATATAAACTGTTTTCTGAATAAAACAACCAATTGGTAAAAACGCAAGATATTACTTTCAAATTCAAAAATATAGATTGTATAAAACTGGATCCTAACCTATAGAATAATTAGTTAAAAACTGTATATATCACTTTTATATCCTCGTATGACCAAATAATGTTTTTTTAACAAAGGACAAAAAGGTATTGAAAAACACAAAGACAAAGTTATTTAGAAGTAACAAAAAAGAAAGAGATAGCAAAGAGACAATACAGAGGCAAAGACAAAAGAGGCAAAGTAAGAAAAAAGAATTCAAATCAACAAAAAACACGCAGCACTGAGTGTAAGGAAAAATATTTAAAATGACAAGAGAATTTTCTCTCTGATTTAGACTTCCCTTCCTATACCTTCTATCTGTAAACTATTTTTTTAAGAACTTCGAATAAGCTTCTCATTACAAATGATTGGCTCATATGGCAGACACTGGTATTTACAGCTAAAAAAGGGGAGGCAGCGATATAGCCCCCCTTCCCCCTGTATAAAATAGTTTCTCTTCGTTTTAATTTTCAACGCTGCTTTTCACTTTTAGTAGAAATTAATTTTTCTTTTTATTTTATAGCTTGCAAACATCAATGCTAAGATTTTAATTTGATATAAAATTGTTAATCTCCAATCGTGCCAGGATACCCACTTTTAATCTCCATGAACATCCCCCCCAATGAAAATTCCTTCTTTGTGAATAATTTCCCCACGAGAAGTTCACCCAAGCTTAATTTTTCTTCTCCTCTAGAAGTTTTCCCCAGGCCATTCTGCCCAAACAATAATCTCTTCTTGATAATTACCTCTAGAAAATTTTATTTGCTTTCATATACTTTTTATTTTATATCTGATCATTTTTTAGATGCTCTCAGGATTCTCCTTTTCCTTCTTGAAGACATTTTTCCGAGTTATCATCTCCCCCACCCTCCCATAGAAACTCCCCCTTGAACATCAATCATATATTAACAAATAATAAATACTATATATAGAAAAGTGAAAAATAGTACTTTTTATCCGGCTTCCCAACCACACAAAATTCCCTTCCCCTATAAGAAAATTCCTCAATGTAAAAATCGTTCTTCCTATCCTCCCCCAAGAAAAATCTTGCCCCCCCCGCACAAAAATATGTCTATAAAGTAATTTAAGTAATTTTGATTGCACTAGACCTTTAAAGTCCCAAATGGTGATACCTTCTCCCATTGAACTATTGGGGGTCAAGTAATCCTCAAAAACATTGTGTATTGACCTTTCGACTATGTTGAATAAAATGGCTATTCCAATATTTTTATAAGATGTTTATTGGTGGTGGGAAAATAAAGAAGTGGTTGGGGGGGGGATCTAGCCGTTTCGCAGTATATTTGATCAGTTAAAAAGGAAACTAGGAGTTATGATTTACAATCAAATGAACTCATAGAAATGAAAATATTTCAAATATACTTTCTTTTTAGAAAAGTACAAATTATGTTATTTTCTTCAAAGAGGATGCAAATTTGCATTTGCATTTAAAGAGTCTGATAGTTTACAAGAAATACAGTTAACAGTACAACTCGAATAACATCAAAATTGGTTTTTAAGTTATATTGACACTATAAGTATAGACCCCCTTGATTTTTGATATTATAATATACAGGAATGAATCTTTCTGTGTCAAGTACTATGTCTTTATTTTCATCGTTTAACTGGGTTAGGGGATGCCTAATAGTAAAGAATTTCATTTTTACCCACCATTTTTGAACTCTTCTTAGATTTTACAACGTTTTTTTTTTAGAAAAATAATATACCCAATAATAATACCCAAATAATAGATCCAATAATGGAAGTTTAATATTTTGTTTTGGAAGCTATATTCTTAAAAATAATATTTTAGAACGTAAAGAGTAAAACATGTTATAGAAAACATTTTAAATAGGTTCCTAAAATGTAGAATTTTATAACATTAAAAGGACACTAAAACTTTTAATTTCCGTTCAAAGAAAACCTCTGGCATTATTTTCGGACCACTGGGTCGATCTCAAGATATCACTTTCATATTCAAAATTATACATTGTATTAAAAATTTTCTAAACTATAGAAAAAGTAGGTAAAAACAGAAGGTTTCATTTTCATATCCACGTGCAACAAAATATTTTTTTTTAACAAATGACCAAAAATCATTGAAAGTCGCAAAGACAATGTTAGTCAGAAGTAACAAAAGGTACAGATAATAGAAATAAAAATAAATAGGGAAAGAGGGCTCGGGTCTTAAGAAAAAATAGAGAAAGAAAGAAATTTGTATTTTTAAATAAAGTGGAAATATTAATATAGACTTTGTTATGCTATAGATTAAAAAAAAACCTCTTCTAAAGTATTATGAGCATCATATTATATCTAAAGAATGAATATTGAGTAAAAGGAGTTACATTAACAATTAAACAGAAAATGTGAATTTTCAAAACAAACTGTTTTTGTTTCAACAAAAGTAAGGAGCAACAATAAAACTTCAAATGAACTGGAATTATAATGTATATGATGCGTTTGTCTCCTCTTCAATGCCTCGCTCTTTACGCCAAAGTTCGAATTTTGTTCCAATTCCTTAAGAATAACCCCTGAATAACCCCTGAATTGTCCTATACACATGCTAATATTTGGTCCTTAAAGTTTTAACTATTTGTTTATTCATTACAGTAACAAAATTGAAAACATGTCAGATATATTTTCTTTTCAGAAAAGTGCAAATTATGCTTTTGTCTTAAAGGGGGTGTAAATTTGCATTTGCATTTAAAGAGTCACACAGTTTACAAGAATTACAGTTAATAAAAGAGATCAAATAAAATCAAAATTGATTTTTAAGTTATTTTAACAACATAAGTAGATTCTCTTTATTTTGATAATATAATATACATGGATGAATCTTTGTGTGCATGTATTTTGGCTTGAGGTTCATCGTGTAGCTGGAAGAAGGAATGGCTGATCCTAAAGAAGTTCAGTTTTGCTCACCGTTTTTTAACTCTTCCTAGATTTTACTACATAATTTCAGAAAAATAAAAAGATAGTCTAAATAATAGATCAGAAAATGGAAGCTTAACACTTTATTTTTCAAAGTTATATTTTTAAAATAATATTATTCATCTTATAGAGCAAGAAATACAATAGAAAATTTAATCTGTATAGAAACCCATTTTAAACTGTAGAATAAATAGGTAAAATCATAAAACCTAATTTTCATGCTAAAAAATAACCATTTTGTAAATACAGGTTTCTTAACTGCAGAAAAAGTAGGTAAAAACTCAAGATACTATTTTTTTATCCACGTACAGTAAAATACTGTTTTTGTTTTAAACAGAGGACCAGAAAATTAATAAAAGTTGCAGAGACGATTATACTCAGAAGTGACAATAATGGTAAAGACAGTAGAGATAAACAGAAATTGGGAGAAAGAGTAGGTGTCTAAGAAAAAATAAAGAGGAAGAGGAAGATTAGTATTTTTAAATAAATTGGAAGTCTTAATATTGGCGTGGTCCAGCTATAGAGTAAAAATATATCTTGTAAAATATTATGTAGAAATAAATAAGTATCAACTGAAAATACACAATATTGAATGAAATGAGTCACTCTAACATTTAATATGAATTAAATACGTAAAAATTAGTTTTTCAACTGAAAGTAATAAGCAACATTAAAACAAAATAAACAAAATTATTACGTTAATGAGTGGGTTTGCCCCTTCATTGATACCTAGATCTCTACGCTAAATTTCGAAATTTGTTTAAATTCTTTAAGAATGACCCCTGAATCACAAAGGCTGTTTAATTAGAGTAAATAGCTCTTTTGAAAGTACTAAAAAACTTTAGCGTCATTTAGAAAGCGGCAGTACTTCTCCTGTATGAAATAGTTTGTTATTGCCTTAGGTATTACTGCTGTTTTTTTGGTCCTTTGATTTGAACTAAATCCAGCATGCTCAAAAAGTTGGTTGTAACTCGCCAAGGTTCTCTGCCATAGAGTAAGACTGAGCCGAACAATCCCTTAAATATGCACATCTTCGTAGGACGAGTTACAGGAAGGATGCAATTGACATTCTTCATGACTACTTTTTGTTTGGCTCACGTTGATATTGAATCCAACCTTTCAAGCTTGTTCTCTCATAACTGCAAGCACTGCTCGAAGTTCTTCGAGGTTGTTTGTCATGAGTGCTAAATCTTCAGCGAATTCAACATCGCTTAAAATTCTGTCACAAAACATAAAGCAAATGTTCTGTTGAATAGCGGTCTTCATCATAACGTAGTAAAAAATATAATTTATTAAACATAATTAAATAGTTCAGTAACCACGATACATCCCTGATAAACCCTAGTTAGAAAGCAGAAAGGATCGGTTTGATGAAATTCTTGAGCTTCAATTACTCCAACGTTCCTAAGGGAGCCAATAGACTATTTTCTTAAGAGTTACCTAGAGTAACAGAATGTATCTATAGATATATGTTACTTTGAAACAATCAGTACAAGAGCCAATAGTGAAGAAATGGTCCAAAAATGTCTAGACTGATGGGATTAAATAAAAAAAAACTAATTTTTTAGCTGAAAGTAAGGAGCGACATTAAAACTTAAAGCGAACAGAAATTACTCCGTATATGAAATGATTTGCCCCTCCGCAATCCCTCGCTCTTTACGCTAAAGCTTTTAATTGTTTTAAAAAGTAGAATTGTGGCGAAGAGTCAAACTTTAGCGTAAAGAGCGAGAGATTGCGGAGGGGACAACTCATTTCATATACGGAGTAATTTCTGTTCGTTTTAAGTTTTAATGTCGCTCCTTACTTTCAGCTAAAAAAATTAGTTTTTTTTATTTAATTTCTGAACGTTTTTGAATTAATGCATTTTTGGTTTTGGCTCTCCGCACATAAATTATCAAAATGAAATTTGTATATTAATTCTTGTTTTGGCTAAATGGTTTTCTCTTAGTTTTGATCAGACGATTTTGAGAAATAAGGGGCGGAGAAGGAGGCCTAGTTGCCCTCCCATTTTTCGGTTACTTAAAAAGGCAACTAGAACTTTTAATTTTTAATGGACGTTTTTATTAGTAAAAAATATACGTAACTTAAGAATTAACTTATGTATCAAACTTTCATAACCTTATATTTTTATAATGTATGCGAGGGGGTTTGTACCCTCGTTAATACCTCGCTCTTTACACTAAATCGTAAGTTTAGTCCCAATTCTTTAAGAATGACCCCTGAATCAGAAAGGCCGTAGAATAAATAGTTGAAATTACTAAAAATACTTAGCATAAAGAGCAACATATTTACCTCCTCCTAAATACCTCGCTGTTTATGCTAAAGTATTTTTAGAACCCCTCATATGCGTAATAATCTCTGTTCGTTTTAAGTTTCAATGCTACTTCTTCCTTTCATTTGAAAAAACGTTTTCATGTTTATTTTTCATTGTTTTCTTATAGTACTGCTAGAGAATCCTGCGCCCTTTTCATTGAATTTTTCTTCCCCCAAGACAGATTCCTCAAAGGAAAGATCCTCCAACATAGACCCTCTCCTCAGCCCCATCCCCATACAAAATAAAATCCCCCTGAAAACGTCTGTACACTTCCCAATAACCATTACTATATGTAAACACTGGTCAAAGTTTGTAACTTGCAGTCCCTCCCCCAGGGATTTTGGGGGAGTAAGTCATCCCCAAAGAAATAGTTATTATGGTTTTCGACTATGCTAAGCAAAATGGCTATCTCGTTGACTTAGGGAAAAAATGAGCGTGGGAGGGGGCCTAGATGCCCTCCAATTATTTTGGTTACTTAAAAAGGGCACTAGAACTTTTCATTTCCGTTAGAATGAGCACTCTTGCGACATTCTAGGACCACTTGGTCGATACGATGACCCCTGGGGAAAAGAAAAAAACAAAAAACCAAAAAAAACAAAAAACAAATAAACACGCACCCGTGATTTGTCTTCTGGAAAAAAAATACAAAATTCCACATTTTTGTAGATAAGAGCTTGAAACTTCTACAGTAGGGTTCTCTGATACGTTGAATCTGATGGTGTCATTTTCGTTAAGATCCTACGACTTTTAAGGGGGTGTTTTTTCCTATTTTCCTAAATAAGGCAAATTTTCTCAGGCTCGTAACTTTTGATGGGTAAGACTAAACTTGATGAAACTTATATATTTAAAATCAGCATTAAAATGCGATTCTTTTGATGCAGCTATTGATATCAAAATTCAATGTTTTAGAGTTTTGGTTACTATTGAGCCGGGTCGCTCCTTACTACAGTTCGTTACCACGAACTGTTTGATGTAAGAACTGCACTATTTTAGATAATTATAATCAAACTTGTGGATCGTTCCATCCATTTAAGCTATAAAGAGAACAAGCAGTTCAAATTGAGAATTTTAAATTTGATATTGAAAAACTTTAGGACTAGCAAATTAGAGGATTTTTATGATACAACTGTCCATACAACTATGATAAGTGTGAACGGTTGAATATACCTACCTGGGTATGGTATAGAAATACGCCATACGAACTTTTAGTTTATTTCTAAGAAAATAGAATAGTCATGGTTTAAAATTGTCTACGCTTCAATCGTTGGAATAATTAGAGTGTCACGTTGTTACATGATCACTCTGAAGACAATGGCTATTATGATTATAAGCTAACTAATTTTTGGCTTTTATAGAAAATGAATATTTATTTCGTGATATTACAGTGAATAGCATATTGAAACATGTAAGTTTCGGATTTTACAGAATCTAACACGTATTATTTTACGATATTATTTTAGCAAAGTAACAAAGGCACCCGAATAATTGATCAGAAAATAGAAGGTTAATACCTTTTTTATAGGAATATTACATTATTGAAAACAACATTGCAGGGAGTGACTATTGAGTAAAACCTGCTATAGAATATACATTATGTCTAAAAACAGGTTTGTAAACTAAAGTACAAAAAAGTAAGGACTCCTGATATCTTGTTCATATTCAAATATATATTGCATAAAAACAGGTTTCAAACAGTATAGAACAAGTAATAAAAATCCAATATGTCTCTTTTATTTCTGTGTTCGACGAAATGTGCAAAAACAAAAAACGAGGAAATGTTGAAAAAACAATGAATCAAAGTCATAAGTAATAAAGATGATAAAGACAGCAGGGAGAAAAAGAATTTTTTGCTTTTTAAAGAGTTCCCAAAAACAATTTTGGTGGGAATGATCCTTCTTTTCATGAAAATGCAAATTTTATATGTTTTACATAGGAGTTTGATTCCACTACAGCAAAGTTTTCTTATATCCTGAATAAGATGGATTTTTTTTATTAGGACTAATTGATTTATTAGGGGTGTTTTCTTCCTTTTTCAAAAATTGGGTAGATTTTCTATAGGTAACATTTACCCATCCAAATTTTAATGGTAACTAATTTTTATACCTAGCTTTTGTTAGAAAATGTGAAAGTTTTTGAATTTAACCTACTTTGAATAAGGATCAACATTCAATTCTTTTGATGTATCTAATGTTATCAAGACCCGGATATTCCAGTTAATATGTTATTCAGACTTCAGGTTACTATTTAGCTGCATTACTACTTGCATAAAGTTTGATGCAACTTATTGTTTGATAAACCAAAATAAATAGAATATTATTTACTTTTTTAAATTACTTTCCTCATAAAGATTATGTTAATAAGAAAAAACAAGAATTAATAAAAAGAAACTCTGGCTGCTTGAAAGAACTGCAAAGAGCTCTACTGATTCAAAGACGAGCGGGAAAAGAGTCATATAATCTTCCAGCGTAAAACTACCGAAAATCCCCTCAATAAATAAATAAAACCAAAAACAAATATATATATATATATATATAACAAATAAATATATATATAAATATAAATATATATATATATATATATATATATATATATATATATATATATATTATATATATATATATATATATATATATACATATTATATATATATATATATATATATATATATATATATATATATATATATATATATATATATATATGTATCATAGTATTTGTTCTTTAAAGTCTTAATAATGATTTTTATTCAGATGTTTTCCGGATGGGATTCACTTTGCCGAATATCAACCAATTATGAACTACCACCTGCATGTTGAAGATGTGGTAATTAGGAATATTATAACATCTTTACCTTTGTCTACCGACCATCTCTACAGGACCTACAGGACCTTTACCACGTCTACCGACCATCTGACCAGACCTGTTTACGTCGGCTCACTGCATTGTACCTGGTTTCAAATCAAAGTTTGACCAGTTCCTATAGTTAGTAAACTCAGGCAAAACGTCTATTATTTGCATAACCGACACCAATCTTAGCTATGACATACAGAGCAGTGGGATCAATCTCCACGGGTGAATCCTGACAGCTTTGGTTACTGAGGAGGAAGTACTGCTGTTTATCTATTCAGCCATATACCACATTCATGCCAAAATATACCAGGTTCAGTAGGTAAAGAAGCTGTGTGGGTTAGTGTGATCCTCTCAAATAAGTCTGTGATTTTGAGTGCAGTGTATAATCCTCATACCAGCAATATTATCGGCTGCCTTGACGACATTTGGGGCATTTACACTAAGTTTTCTATTATCCTCTATGGAAACTTCAACGTCCATTGTAACGTTTGGCTTTGCCACGAAAATACTGACAAGGAGGGGTCATAATTGAATGTTCCATGTCTCATACGGTATAGAAACTTGTCAATCTTGACAAGTATTACAGCCAAATGGGGTCGTCTTTTCTTGACCTCTTCATTACAGATTGTGTCGACTCCTTTAACATAAAAACTGATGTTTTTACGGGCAATCATGTTGCCATTATTGCATGTGGAAACATTTGTATTCCACCTCTAAGAAAGGATCAGCCGACAATTTGCCTTTACAAAAAGAGGTTAATCGGGACGGTTCGGGTAACACTCTTTGATCTCAACCGTGGGGAGCCTTTCAAACTAAAGGCCTAGAGAAAGTGGCTGACAAGCACCAGCAAGCCATATTTGACTATGTTGAAAAATATATCCCTTGAACTTGATCCAGCCATTCAGAAAGGACAAACCATGAATCAACCCCCAGTTTAAGAAGGCTAGAAAAGCAAAAGGCATGCAAGTGATGGCTTTTATCAAGAGCGAAGAGAAAAAGATTACATTCTTTAACACGTACATGAATGCCGTTAATTTGAATTAGATGTCCCGGGCTTGGAAAGAGGAGAAATTTGCCACCAAGGCTCAACATACTTGGTAAGAAGTTGGTGGAAATTGTTTGAGGAGGTTTCGTCATCGTCCAGGGCTTTCGTTTCCTCCTCTATTGATTAACAGGACTGTGGTACAAGATCCACGGGAAAAGACAAAAGCTCTTTCTAAAGCATTTCCCCGAATTCTAGAATCTGGATGAAGATAGTATGGAAGTACCAAATTTCTCCAGCCAAACTATTAATTTCCTGGATTTTGTGAAATTTTCTGCTCTTAATATTCTTCGGATATTACGGCATTTTGATTTGACCAAAGCCATAGATCCTGAAAACACACCAAATCTTGTCTTAAAATCGTGTAGTACCGATATAGCTGGACAATTTTCATCAGTTTTCTGGATATACTTTCGCTGTGGAATCTTCCCAAAAACATTCCACTTATTTCTCCACAAATCTATTGATGTTATACTTGTTCTAAAACCGGTTAGTATGTGTCAGTAACGGTAAGAGTGATTAAGAGCTTTGTCTTTTCTCCTCTTGCAGAGTTCACTTCACAAGGTTAGATTTTGTATCGTTTTTCGTATTTTTCCTCTTTCTCTTTTTGCGCACTGTGGACGACTTGGTGGAGGTCCTTGTCGAAATATTTGCTTGAATCTCGTCTTCTTATTCCGCTACTCGCTGACAAAATCCTCATTTTTCACCTATTTCATTTTTCTCTTTTTATTTATTATTTCCTTTCTTGATTTCATAAAGAGCTTTCTTTCCGATCATTTACTGTTGGATGTCCTCAGTTGATTAATTTTTCATGAAAATTAAGTGAAAGCAGGGGCTCCCAAAGGCAGTGTTTTGGGACTTACACTTCACTTTATCCATATAAATTACACAGAAGACCACCTTGCATACTCTTCGAAACACTTTTCCGACCATAGCATGACATACTCAGCCATCCAGAAACCGAATGGAACAAAAAATGCTTCCAATATCCTTAAAAAATTGAAAAGTAGTCTGATACATGAATGATTAACTTTAATGCATCAAAAACAAAGAAGCTGCTTAAAATCCGAAAAAATGTGCCATTTACACACCCCAATTCATTTTCAACAATGAAACTGCAAGGAGAGCGGACGAGTTTCATCTACTAGGTATTCATTTCTTCACCAATCTTTCTTGGAATAATCACTTTGAACCAGGGTGAGGTCAGAACAACTTTTGCCGCAAGAATCTTTTTCTATTCAGCTTAATTATCCTAGTTTAAAGTTGTGTATCAGATCCTCAGCTGAATCAGGATACCCACTATATCCTGCTACTCCTATAACACTGATAACACCATAAAAAAATCAATAAAAAGGTAAACGGGAATAACTGTGCCTCTATACACGAGTCGGTCCACCATTTAAATGGAAGGCTTGATGCATCGTCGATGACTGTTTTTTTTTTAAATGAATGAATTCATCACCCTCAAACAAGCTCTATCGCACTTATCCACCTTTATATAGCCATAGGTAGAGTGTTCGAATCAACATGAGGAAGGATCAAAGGTCGATCAAATTATCTAAAGGAGGACATACCCTTAACCGAATACTTGAGCAAAAACTTCATGCAGCGTTGCCCTTCTATCCGGAACAATCTTTCCGCTTAGTTTAATGCAGCAAGCCCCTCAGTTTACACCTTTTAGAGACGGTTGAGCAGAAATTTAAGACCTTGAGGTTTAAAAACCAGGTAATTGAATAGCAGAATATCAAAAACCTTTAAGTACCTTAAGCCGTGACTAAAGAAATAAAAAAAAATGTGCTTACTTTCCATGGAGTATAAATTATGTTCTGGTCTCCAAACAGGGTACAAATTTGCACTGGCTCTTAAAAAATAATAAAGTTTATCAGAAATACTGTTAAAAAAACAGCTATAATAAAATTCTTAATAACTTTTAAAATATATGCCCTTAATTTTTGTTTTATAATATATAGGAATAAATCTTTGTTAGTCAAGTCTTATGGCTTGTGGTTCATCGGACACTTTTTCAACTTTTCATGGATTTAACGACATTGTTTTTGAAAAGTAAAAAGGCACCCAAATAATTAATCAGGAGATGGTAAATTAATACTTTTTATAGTAAGTTAAATTCATGAGGACAAAATTTTGAATCCATAGTTAAAAACTGTAATAGAAAACATATTATGTATAAAAACAGGTTTTTAAACAGTAGAACAAAAATATAAAAACTCAATATATCACTTTCATACCCAAATATGTATATTCTTCAACAGAGACTAGGTTAGTCAGAAGTAATGAAAAAGGTGCAGATAGCAGAGAGACAAAGAAAGAGACAGATAGAACTGGGGGAATCTAAAAGAGATAAAACGAGACTAGCACTTTTAAATGAAGTTGAAATCTCAATATTTTCATTTTTCGTCAATAGAGTAAAAACACTTCTACTAAAGTATTTAGTAAGAAAAATGAACTGAAAAATACGCAATATTGAGTCTTAGGAGCATCATTAAGATTTAAAAGGAACAAAAATAATTTTATGTTTTATATAGGATTCCCCTTCATACAGCTATGATTGAGGAAGAGGCATTACCCCTCCTATATAAAAATAGTTTTTGTTCGTTTTAATTTTTATGTTTCTTTTTGCTTTCAGTAGATTTTTTTTCTTTTTAATAGGTTGATACAGCTGTTTATATTCTATAGCTTGTAAACATCAAAGCTCAGTTTGTAATCTGATATAAAATTGTTAATCTCAAATTATTGTGGGATATAAACCTTCCTTCTTTGTAAAAATTCTTCCCCCTTTTCCCTGAGAATTCCTTTTGCTTGAATGTTTTCCCCACAAAAAGTTTGCCCTAACTCAAATTCCTCTTCTCCTCTTAAAGTTTTGTCTGAACCATTTTATCTTCACAGAAAATTTTCCCTTGACAATTCCCTCTAAATCATTCTCTTTAATTTCATAGAGATTCTATTTTATTTCTTATAGTTTATGATATAATCCCAGGAATCTCTTCATCCTTCTTGAAAAAAATTTTCTGATTAAAAAATCCCCCATAAGAACTCCCCATTAGAAAATCAGTCATAAATTTCAAATAACACAAACTATATTTAGTGATATATAGTGATAAATAGTACACTTTATCAGGCTCTACTACCAAGGCTGTCCTATCGGCTGTCCCAAAAAAATCAAATAATCTTCCTGGCGTAAAACTTCCACAAGTCATCATAATGAATAAATAATACTTAATACAAACAGATAATACAATAAATAATCGACTTAAACTCAAACCTAGCAAAAATTAACAAGGTTAGGACCGTCAACCCTCATGCCTTCTTAACAATAGACATAATTTTCACTTACCCCAATTACTTGTAAAGACAGGTATATAATTTGCATTTTACGCTTTTACTCTAGAACTTTCCCAAGAAAACAGTCCGCCAATGAAATGGAAAAATAACATGGGAGATAACTTTGCAAGCCCCCTACATCACTTTCCCGAAGATAGCACACCAAATTCAGCCATCTTTAAGCACGAAGACTCAAAACAAGTCTCTCATTCCCTAGAGATACATCTTTATAAAATTGAATAGTGGTCTGATACAAAGATGATTAGCTTTAATGATTCAAAACATGTGATCTGTTTTTAACCCGATGAAAGGTGCCAAGTGAACACCCAAGTTTAATTTTCAAAAATGAAATATGAACCTGAAAGGAGAGTCAACGAGATTTGGCTATTGGGGATTAATTCTTCCATCGATCATTCTTGGAATTACCAATTATTTTAGTTTTTTTTTCTCAATAATGTACAAGAAGTTGTTTTACTCTATTGCCTGAAAACAGTAATATTAAGATTTGAACTTTTACTTTTCTCTTTTTTAGCCCCCCCCTCTTGTCTACCTTTCTACCTCTTTTTTTCATCTGACTATTTTTTGTTTCAATGCAATCTCTATATATTTCTTTACTTTTGCATAAACTTGTCTTTGCGACTTTCAATACTTTTTTTCCTTTGTTGAAAAGTAGTATTTTGTCGTACATGGATATAAAAGTGATATTTAAAGTTTTTGACTAGTTGTTCTATAGTTTAGAAACCAGTTTTGTAATATATATATTTTTTTATATGAATGTGATATCTTGAGTTTTGCCTCTTTGTTGTATTATTTAGAAACCAGTTTTAATGCATATTATGTTTTCTATATTAGTTTTTACTCTATAGGTTCTAAAAATTGATTTAAAAGAATGTAAATTCCTATAAGAGTATCCACTTTCCTTCTTGTGATCTACTGTTCATGCACTTTTTTTTATTTATTCAAAATAATGTTGTACCATAGGAGAGGTTTTATAAAATTTTGAGTAACGATGATCTCCTTGAGGATCTCTCGTCCCTTACCGAACCTATAAAATGAACCACACGCCATAATACTTGACGCTCAAAGATTTATTCTTATATATTATATTAAAACAGAATCAACAGAGTCTAATAACATACTAAGTAAATTACTAAATTAAATACTGAAATTGTTTTTAATTTTATTGATCGTTTTTACCAGCTATATTTTTAATAAACCTTGTGACTCTTTAAGTGCAAATGCAAATATAAACTCCCTTTGAAGACCCGAACACAATTTTAACTTTTGTGAAGAACGTTAATATTTTACTCCTATATTGAAGGCTTCAGGCACTTTAAGGTATCTGATATACCAGTATTCTATTCCCCGGTTTTGAAAATTTGAGGTTTCAAATGCCTTTTCTACATTCTTCTGAAGTAGTCTGAATTTATCTTCTCTGATACAGGACTTATAAACTGGAATAATTGGGATGGATGGAAGATGATTTTTGCAGCAAAAAGTCACGTTTAAAAAGTCCCTCTTTGGCAGGAGTAAATTCTAATATTTTTTTTTAATCTTTTTGGATTTTACGAAATTAATTTGAAAAAAATAAACAAAACACCCGAATAATAGATCAAAAGATGGAAGGTTAATACTTTTTAAAGGAAGTTATATTATTTTAAATCATGTCTTAGAACCGTTATAGTAAAAAATAATACAGAAAATATTTTATTTATATAAACTGTTTTGCGAATAAAACAACTAATAGGTAAAAACTCAAGATATCACTTTCAAATTCAAAAATATAGATTGTATAAAACTGGATCCTAACCTATAGAACAATTAGTTAAAATATCTATATATCACTTTTATATCCACGTATGACCAAATAATGTTTTTTTAACAGAGGACAAAAAGGCATTGAAAAACACAAAGACAAAGCTATTTAGAAGTAACAAAAAGAAAGAGATAGCAAAGAGACAATAAAGAGGCAAAGACAAAAGAGGCAAAGTAAGAAAAAAGAATTCAAATCAACCAAAAACACACAGGACTGAGTGTAAGGAAAAATATTTAAAATGACAAGAGAATTTTCTCTCTGATTTAGACTTCCCCTTCCCACACGTTTTATCTGTAAGCTATTGTTTTTAAGTGGTTCAACTAAGTTTATCGTTACAAATGCATGACTCATGTTTTTTAGGATTGTTTTTTTTTTTATAGATTTGGATCTAAATGGCAGACATTGGTATTTACAGCTAAAAAGGGGAAGCAGCGATATAGCCCCCCTTCCCCCTGTATAAAATAGTTTCTGTTCGTTTTAAGTTTTAATGCTGCTTTTCACTTTTAGTAGAAATTAATTTTAGTTTTTATTCTATAGCTTGCAGACATCAATGCTAAGATTCTAACTTCATATAAAATTGTTAATCTCCAATCGTGCCAGGTTACCCACCTTTAATCTCCATGAAAATCCCCCCTCCCAATGATAATTCCTTCTGTGTGAATAATTTTTCCACGAGAAGTTCACCCAAGCCTCGTTTTTCTTATTCTCTAGAAATTTTCCCCAGGCCATTCTGTCTACGCAATAATCCCTTTTTTACAATTCCCTCTAGAAAATTTTCTTTGCTTTCATATAGTTTTTATTTTATTTCTGATTATTTCTGAGATACTCTTAGGATTCTCCTTTTCCTTCTTGAAGAAAATTTTCCAAGTTATCATCTCGCCCACCCACCCATAGAAACTCCCCCTTGAACATCAGTTATATATTAACATATAATAAATACTATATATAGAAAAGTGAAAAATAGTACTTTTTATCCGGCCTTCCAGCCACACAAAATTCCCTTCCCCTATAAGAGAATTCCTCAATGTAAAAATCGTCCTTCCTATCCTCCCCCAAGAAAAATCTCCCCCCCCCCAAAAAAAAAAATATGTCTATAAAGTAATTTAAGTAAGTTTGATTGCACTAGACCATTAAAGTCCCAAATGGTGATGCCTTCTCCCAGTGAACTATTGGGGGTCAAGTAATCCTCAAAAACATGGTGTATTGATCTTTCGACTATGTTGAATAAAATGGCTCTTCCAATATTTTTATAAGATGATTTTTGGTGGTGGGGAAATAGAGACGTGGTTGGGGGGAGTTCTAGCTGTTCCGCAATATAACTAGGGCTTATGATTTAAAATCGAATGAGCTCATAAAAGTGAAAATATTTCAATTATGCTTTCTTTTTAGAAAAGTACAAATTATGATATTTTCTTCAAAGAGGGTGCAAATTTCAAAAAGTCACAAAGAGTCACATAGTTTACAAAAAGTACAGTTAACAATACAACTCGAATAACATCAAAATTGGTTTTTAAGTTATATTGACACTATAAGTATAGACCCCCTTGATTTTTTATAATATAATGTACAGGAATGAATCTTCCTGTGTCAAGAACTCTGTCTTGATTTTCATCGTTTAGATGGGGTAGGGGATGCCTAATAAGAAGTTCATTTTTACCCTCTATTTTTGAACTCTTTCTAGATTTTACGACGTTATTTTAGAAAATTAAAAAGGTGCCTAAATAATAGATCCCAAAATGGATAGTTTTTTTTCAAACATTTTGTTTTGGAAGTTATATTCTTAAAAATAATATTAAAGAACGTAAAGAGTAAAAAAATGTTATAGAAAACATATTATATAGGTTCCTAAAGTGTAGAATTTTATCACATTAAAAGGGCACTAAAACTTTTAATTTCCGTTCGAAGAAGACCTCTCGCATTATTTTCGGACCACTGGGTCAATCTCAAGATATCACTTTTATTTTCAAAATTATACATTGTATTAAAGCAGATTTCAAAACTGTAGATAAAGTAGGTAAAAACAGAAGGTATCATTTTCATATCCACGTGCAACAAAACATTTTTTTTTTTAACAAAAGACCAGAAAATTATTGAAAGTCGCAAAGACAATGGTAGTCAGAAGAAAAAAAAAGGTAGAGATAATAGAAATAAAAATAAATAGGGAAAGAGAGCTTGGGTCTTAAGAAAAACTAGAGAGAAAAAAAAATTTGCATTTTTAAATAAAGTGGAAATCTTAATATTGAATTTGTCATGCTATAGATTAAAAACACTGCTTCTAAAGTATTATGAGTATCATATTATATCTAAATTATCAATATTGAGTGAAAGGAAATACATTAACAATTAAATACAAAATATTAATTTTCAAAAAAAACTGTTTTTTTGTTCAACAAAAGTAAGGAGCAACAATAAAACTTAAAACGAACAGGAATTATAATGTATATGAGGCGTTTGTCTCCTCTTCAATACCTCGCTCTTTACGCCAAAGTTTGAATTTTGTTCCGATTCTATAAGAATAACCACTGAATAACCCCTGAATTGTCCTAAATATATGCTAATATTGTTCCTTAAAGTTTTAACAATTTCTTTATTTATTACTGTCACAAAAGTGAAAACATTTCAGATATACTTTCTTTTCAGAGAAGTGTAAATTATGTTTTTGTCTTAAAGGGGGTGCAAATTTGCATTCTCACTTAAAGAGTCACACAGTTTACAAGAATTACGGTTAAGAAAATGGATCAAATAAAATTAAAATTGATTTTTAAGTTATTTTAACAACATAAGTAGATTCCTTTGATTTTTGATAATATAATATACATGGATGAATCTTTGTGTGCCATATATTTTGGCTTGAGGTTCATCTTGTAGCTGGAAGGAGGAATGCCTGATACTAAGGAATTTCAGTTTTGTTCACCATTTTTTAACTCTTCCCAGATTTTACGAAGTACTGTTACAAAAGTAGAAAAGATTGTCTAAATAATAGATCAGAAAATGGAAGCTTAACTTCATTTTTCAAGTTATAGTTTTAAAATAACAATATACATCTTATAGAGCAAGAAATACAATAGAAAATATAACATTTATAAAAACCCGTTCTTAAACTGTAGAATAAATAGGTAAAGACATAAAACATAAGTTTCATACTCAAAAATAAGCATTTTATAAAAACAGGTTTCTTAACTGCAGAAAAGTATGTAAAAACTCAAGATACTATTTTTTTTTATCCACGTACAGTAAAATACTGTTTTGTTTAAACAAGAGGACCAGAAAACTACTGAAAGTTGCAAAGACGATTATACTCAAAGTTACAAAAATGGTAGAGAGAGTCGAGATCAACAGAAATTGGGAGAAAGAGCAGGTGTCTAAGAAAAATAGAGAGGAAAAGAGATTCGCATTTTTAAATAAATTGGAAATCTTATTATTGGCGTGGTCAAGCTATTGAGTAAATATATAACTCCTAAAAGGACATACCTACTAAAAGCCATGGAATCTTAACGAAAATTATAGAATCATATTCAGTGTGTCAGAAAACCCTATTGTAGAAGTTTCAAGCTCCTATCTACAAAATGAGGAATTTTGTATTTGGTGCCAGAAGCTAGATTACGGATGCTTGTTTATTTGTTATTTGTTTTGTTCGCTTTTTTTCCCTAGGGGTGATCATATCGACCCAGTGGTCCTAAAATGTCACGAGACGGCTCATTCTAACGGAAACTAAAAGCTCTAGTTCCCTTTTTAAGTGACCAAAAACATTGGAGGGCATCTAGGCCCTCTCCCACTCTCATTTTTTCCCAAAGTCACCATATGAGATAGACATAGTGAAAAAACCTTTGGGGTTTTGTCTTTGGGAACGAAAATGTCTTTGGGGACGAAAGAAGTTTTTTTATTAAAAAAAAATGAGAAAAAAAAGAAAGTTTTTTCAACTGGAAGTATGGAGGAGCATTAAAACTTAAAACGATTTTTTTTTACGTATATAAAGGGGTTCGTCCCCACTACAATACCTCGCTCTTTACTCCAAAGTGTTTTTAGTAATTTCAACTATTTATTCAACGGCCTTTGAGATTCAGGGTTGATTCTTAAGGAATTGGGACAAAATTCAAACCTTTGTGTACAGAGCAAGGTACTGACGAGGGCAGGAACCCCCTCATGTACGTAATAAAAATAAAAAAATATAGAAGTTCGCTACGTATTCGTATAGTACAAGAAATTTCTCCTAGCAATCATCACCCATAAAAACTCTCCCATTGAAAATCTGTCATGTATTTCCAAAGAAAATAATATATTAAGAAAATTGAGAAACGGAACTACTTATCCAGCTTTCCAACCACACAAAATTTCCTTCCCCATTAGATAATTCCTCCATTTAAAATTCCCGGGTCTAATTTTCCTCGAGATTCCTACCCATTTCAAATAATGTGTTAGTAGTTAAAGTAAGTTTGACGGCACTAGATCCTTAAGATCCAAACTGGCAATGCCTACTCCCAGTGGACTGTTGGGGGTTAAGTAATCATCAAAGACATGGTTATTAGATCTTTTAACTCTTCCTTCTTTGTGAAAATTCTCCCCCCTCCCCCTGATAATTACTTCCATTTGAATGTTCTTAAGGTAAACAAAAAGTTCACCCTAGCTCAAATTCCTCATCTCCTCTTAAAGTTTTCTCTGAAACATTTCATGTTAACAGAAAATTTCCCCTTATAATTCCCTCTAAAAAAATTCTGTTTAATTTCATATATGTTTTATTTTATTTCTTATAGTTTCTGATATAATCACAGGAATCTCTTCATCCTTCTTGAATAGAATTATTCCAGTAAATGTCCACCCCATAAGAACTCCCCATTTGTAAATTAGTAATACATTTCCAAATGAAAAAAAAGTATATTTAGAAAAGTGATAAATAGTGCTACTTACCCGGCTGTCCAACCAAGAAAATTCTCTTCCTCCATAAGAAAATTCCTTCTTGTGAAAATTCTCCATTCTAGGCTCCCTACAGAAAAATAATCCCTTCCCCCTTCCCAAAAAAATATATTTTTAAAGTAACTAAAGTAAGCGTTACAGCAATATGCTCTTAAGTCCTAGCAGATGATGCCTCCTCCCAGTAGATTTTGGAGGTCAAATCTTGCTAACAAACAGGGTTATTACAAATTTGGACTATGTTGTACAAATGGCTATTCCAAAATTTTGGTCAAATAATTTTGAGTAAAAACAAGACGTAGGAGAGGGGGAAAAGCTAGCTGCCGTACAAACTATCAAACAGTTCGTCGTAACGAACTGTAGCAAGGAGTGACCTGTCACAGTAATAACCGAAACTCTAAAACTAAATTTTGATACCAATATTTACATCAAAAGAATTGTATTTTTATTCTTATTTTAAATACGTTTCATCAAGTTTAGTCTTACCCATCAAAAGTTAAGCGCCTGAGAAAACTTGCCTTATTTTAGTAAATAGGGCGAAACACCCCCTAAGAGTTACTGAATTTTAACAAAAATAACACCTTCAGATTCTATGAATTGGAAAACCTTACTGTAGAAGTTTCAAGATCACGGATGCGTGTTTATTTGTTTGTTTTTTGTTTTGTTTTTTTTTCCTAAGGGTGATCATATTGACCCAGTGGTATTACAATGTCGTAAGAGGGATCATTCTTACGAAAAATAAAACTTCTAGTGCCCTTTTAAGTGACCAAAAACATTGGAGAGAGTCTAGGCCCCCTCCCACGCTCATGGTTTTCCCAAAAACACCGGATCGAAATTCTGAGATAGCCATTTTGTTCAATATAGTCAAAAAAGCTGATAATTAGATCTTTTTAGACAATTTAATCCCCCAGAGTCTCCGGGGAGGGGCTGAAAGTTACAAACCTTGACCATTGTTCACATATAGCAAGGGTTACTGGGAACTCTACAGACGTTTTCCGGGGGACTTTTTAGTGTCAAGAGGGGATGTGGGTTGGGGGAGAGAGTTACCTGAGAGGATCCTTCCATGGAGGAATTTATCATGAGGGAAGATAATTTCTACAATTATTTAAAAAAAGAGAAAAAATTCAGCTGGAAGTAAGGAACCGCATTAAAACCTAAAAAGAACAGAAGTTATTACGTATATAAGGTTGTTCGTCTTCTCCACAATACCTCGCTCTTTAAGCTAAAGTTTCTTATTGTTCTAAAAATTAGTTGAGAGAAAGAGTCAAACTTTACCGAAAAGAGCGAGGTGGGGACAATCCCTTTCGTATGCGGAATAATTTCTGTTCGTTTTAAGATTTAAAATAGCTCCTCACATGCAATTAAAAAAACTGTTTTTTATATTTAAGTTTAATTTTTTAAAATGAAATATAAACCTGAATAGAAGGTGAACGAGATTTGTCTATTAGGGGTTAATTTCTCCATCGATCTTTCTTGGTATTAAAAATTATTTTAGTTGGATTTTTTTCTTAATAATGTACAAGAATTTATTTTACTCTATTGCCTGAAAAAAACAATTAAGATTTACGCTTTATTTAAAAGTACTAATCACTTTTTCTCTTTTTTTTTCCCCACCCTATTTTTTCTCTGGCTATTTTTTTGTTTCTATGCTATATCTGTATTTTTGTTACTTATGAATAAACTTGTCTTTTCGACTTTCAATACTTTTTTGTCCTTTGCTAAAAAATATTATTTTGTCGCACGTGAATATAAAATTGTATTGGATATGATAATGATATCTTGAGCTTTTGCGTCTTTGTTGTAATATTTAGAAACCAGTTTTTAAATATATATTAAGTTTTCTATAATAGTTTTTTATTTATCAAATACTACCCAAGCTCAAGTTCTCTTCTCCTCTAAAAATTTTCCCCAGACCATTCTGTACTCACTTAAATCTCTTTTTGACAATTCCCTCTAGAAAATTCTCTTTGCTTTGACATAATCTTAATTTTATTTTTGATTATTTCTCAAATACTTTTAGAAATCTGCTTTTCCTTCTTGAAGAAACTTCACCAAGTAATCACATCCCCCGGTATAGAAACTCCCTCCTTGAAAATCAGTCATATATTTTAGAATAACAAATACTATACGAAAAAAGTAATAAATAGTATTGTTTATCCGGCTTTCCAGCCACACAAATTCCCTTCCCCCAAGAGAAAATTCCTCCATTCAAAAATCCTCCTGCCTAACCTCCCTTGAGAAAATCCCCCCCCAGAAAAATGTGTCTATAAAGCAATTTAAGTAAGTTTAATGGCACTAGACCCTTAAAGTCCCAACTGGTGATGCCTTCTCCAAGTAAACTGTTGGGGGTCAAGTAATCCTCAAAAACCTGGTTTATAGATCTTTCAACTTTGTTGAGCAAAATGGCTATTCCAAAATATTTATAAGATGATTTTTGAGGGTCGGAAATTAGAGACGTGGTTGGGCGGGGGGGGGGGGGGCTAGCTGTTCTGAAATATATTTTACCAATTAAAAAGGGAACTAGGACTTACTATTTACAATCAAACGAGTTCTATGTAAATATTCTAGGACCACTGGTTTGATACAAAACCCATTGAAAGAACAAAAAACATACATACACACACAAAAAAAATGAATAAACAAGCTTTCCCGATTCCCCCATAGCCTTCTCAGGACCAGAACATAACTTACTATACTGAACTACTATACTGAAAAACAAGAAGCAAAAATGCGAATGAATATAGATTTTAAGTTTAATATGCACATAGTAATATTTGTTCCTTAAAGTTTTAACAATTTTTTTTATTAAATTCATGAAGAGGAAGCTTTATGAAAGTAGCAAAAATGAAGGTAGCATAAAACACAAATAAAAGTAGATTTTAAGATTAACATATATATGCTAATACTTATTCCTTAAAGTGTTATCATTTTTTTATTTAATAAAGTCATAAAAGTGAAAAGATTTAAGTTTACTTTCTTTTCAGAAAAGAACAAATTATGTTATTCTGTAAAGAGGGTTCAAATTCGCATTTGCACTTTCAGAGTCACATAGTTAACAAGAAATAATGCTAACACAAAAAGCTCGATTAAATTAAAATTTGGTTTTTAAGTTATATTAAAAATATAAGTAGATCCTCTTGATTTTGATAATATAATCGAACAGTTCTTGGTTACAAACTCTAGTAAGGAGTGAACTGGCTTATTATTAACCAAAACTACAAAAACGGAGTTTTAATACCAATGAATCAAATTTTAATGCTGATTTTAGAAATATTGATTTCTAAGATTTTGGATTTTAGATCTCAGAAATAATGTTAACAAAACAACTCGGATAACAACAAAATTGGTTTTTAAGTTATATTAACAATATAAGTAGATCCCCTTGTTTTTTTTATATAGGAATGATACAGGAATGAATATTCGTAAGTCAAGTATCATGGCTTTAGGTTCATCGTGTAGCTGGAGTAGGGGATGCCTAATCCTATAGAAGTTCATTTTTTAAACGCCATTTTTAACTCTTCCGAGATTTTATGACGTTATTTTAAAAAAGTAAAAAGGTAACCAAATTATGGATCAGAAAGTGGAAGTTTAACACTTTATTTTGAAGTTAGATTATAAAAATAACATTTTAAAACGTATAGAGTAAGAAATGTTATAGAAAACATATTATATAGGTTTCTAATATGTAGAATAAATATGTAAGAACTGAAGATATTACTTTCATATTCAAAACTATACATTACAAAAAAACAGGCTTCTAAACTATAGAAAAAGTAGGTGAATTCTCAAGATACTATTTTCATATCCACGTATAATAAAATATTATTCGTTTTAACTAACAGCCAGAAAATTAATGAAAATAGTAGAGACAATGTTTGTCAGAAGTAAAAAAAAAAGTTACAGATAATATATATATATAAATAAATAGGGAGAGAGGGCCGGGGTCTTAAGAAAAAATTGAGAGAAAAATGAGTCACATTAACATTTAACATGAATTAAACAAAAAAAAAAGTTTTATCAAATAAAAGTAAGGAGTAACTTTAAAACTTAAAACAAACAGAAATTATAACGTATATGAGAGGCTTGCCCCTCTTCAATACCTTGGTCTTTACGCTAAAGTTCTAATTTTGTTCTAATTCTTGAAGAATAACCCCTGAATCACAAAGACCATTTAACTAGAATAAATTATTTCTTTCTTATAAATCTTTTTTAAAAGTTTTAAAAACTGCAGTGTAAAGAGAGAGATATTGACGAGGGGGGCAAAACCTTATATACATAATAATTTCTGTCTGTTTAAGTTTTAATGTTGCTCCTTACTTATAGTTAAAAATAACTTGCTTTTTTTTAAATTTCCAATTAATTTTAAAATAGTACTTTATGCTAAATAAAGCATTTAAAGATCTTCCTATGTAACACCCTCTCCTGACCCATCCCCTACCAGAAAAAATACCCCTGAAAACGTCTGTATACTTCCTAATAACCAATACTATATATAAACTGTGGGGAACCAATCATAACTTGCAGTCCTTCCCCTGGAGACAGTGGTGGACTAAGTCATCCTCAAAAACATATTTAAGAGATTTTTTGACTATACTGAACAAAATGGTTATCTTAAAATTTTGATTCGGTGACATTGGGAAAAACGATTCTGGGAGAGGGCCTAGTTGCCCTCCAATTAGTATGGTCACTTCAAAAAGGCACTAAAACTTTTAATTTCCATTCGAATGAGTCCTCTTTCAATATCTTAGGACCACTGGGTGCATATGATCACCCCTGGCCGAAAAAAAAACAAAACAAATAAATATGTATCCATGATCTTTGTTCTGGCAAAAAAGCCACATTTTTGCATATGGGAGCTTGAAACCTCCACAGTAGAGTATTATGATTCCTTGAATATGATGATGTGATTCTCATTAATATTCTGTGGCTTCTAGGGTTTATTTTTCTTTTTCCAGAAATAAGGCAAATTTCCTGAGGCTCTTTCTCAAATGTGAGACTTCGACCAAAATTTGAGGCTTTGGCGTAAAAAGTTAGATATGTGGAATCGTCGTCCCTCTTATATAAAGTATTTTATTTCCGTATTAAGTTTTAATTTTGCTTTTGACTTTACGTAGAAGTTTATTTTGTATCCAATAATCTTCTTGAGATTTTTTTATTCCATAGCTTGTAAAAATCAATGCTAAGATTAAAAATAATATAAAATTATCAATTTCAATTCATGCCTGGATGCCCAACTTTCCTCTCCATAAAGGACCCCCCCCTGAAAAATTATTTCTGGAAGAAAAATTTTAGTCTATCCTAGCCTCAATTCCTCTTCTCCTCTTAACATTATCGCCGGACAATTTTGTTCTTGATAGTATTTCCCTTTGACAATTCCTTCTAGAATATTCTCTTTGCTTTCATATAAACTTAATTTTATTTCTTAGTATTTCTCAAATAATGCCCGGAATTTCTTTCCCTTCTTGAGGAATTTTATCCTAGCAATCATCCCCCCCATAAGGACTATCCCCTTTAAAATCAGTCATATATTTCCAAACAAAAAATAAAATATTGAGAAAGTTGACAAATAGCACTACTTATCGAACCTTCCAACGACACAAAATTACCTTCCCCATTAAGAAATTCCTCCATTTGAAATACTCCCATCTAGTCTCTGTCAAGGAACCTCCCCCTTCCGAACAATGTGTTTATAAAATAGTTAAAGTAAGTTTGACGGCACTAGATCCTTAAGGTCCTAACTGGCAATGCCTACTCCCAGGGGACTGTGGGGAGTTAAGTAATCCTCAAAGACATGGTTATTACATCTTTGACTATTTAGAACTAAATGGCTGTTCCAGAATTTTGGTCGGATGATTTTTTCTTCGGGAAAAAAGAGACGTGGGAGGGCAGAGAGGGGGGTAGATTTTCTACGATATATTTTATCACCTAAAAAGGGAACTAACACTTTTGATTTACAATCAGATGAGCTCTCTTTCAATATTCTAGGACGACTAGATTTATACTTAAACCCAGGGGAAGAAAAAAAAACATAGAAAAAAAACAAGCTTCTGTGATCTTTCTTTTGACAAAAAATTCAAAATTCCACAATTTGTAAATAGGAGCCTTATACCTGTAGAGAATAGTTTTCTGATATGCTGAATCTATGGTTTAACTTTTTATTAGGACCATTTGATTTTTGAGGGTTGTTTTCCTCCTATTTGTCAAAAATTTGGTTAATGGGTAACCTTGCTCAACTTTTCATCGTAACCAATTTTTATAACCGATTTTTCATGGTAACTTTACAATACATGAATTTTACGCTAAAGTTTGACTCTTTCGCTGAACTCTACTTTTTAAAAAAATAAAAAAATTTAGCGTAAAGAGCAAGGTGTTGAGTAGGGGACAACCCCTTTTATATATGGAATAATTACTGTTCATCTTAGGTTTGAGTGTCGCTCCATACTTGCAGTTAAAAAAAAAATTGTTTTTTTTTTTATTTAGTTTATGAACGTTTTTGAATTAATGCCTGCTTTGATTAAGGCTCGTCGCATATGAATAATTAAAAACAATGAATAATAATTAAAAATTATGAATAATTTTTTTCGGCTAAATGGCTTTCTCATAATTTTGATCGGACGATTTTGATAAAAAAAAGGGGTGGGGGAGAAGGCATATTTGGCCTCTAATTTTTGGTTACTTAAAAAGGCAACTATAACTTTTCGTTTTTGTACGAACGTTTTTATTAGTAATAAACATACATAACTTACGAATTAACTAAAGTAACTAAGTTCTATATTTGTATATTTTTATTTGTATTTTGTATTTGTATATTTTTTTTGTATCTGTACATTTTTATTTGTATATTTGTATTTATAAGTAACGAACTTCTATATTTGTATATTTTTATTACGTTTATGTGGGTTCGGCCCCTCGTCAATACCTCACCTACACTAAAGCTACCCTAAACTACCCTAAAGCTACACTAAACACCTTTACACTAAAGTTTGACTTTTGTCCCAATTCTTTAAGAATGACCCCTGCATCACAAAGGCTGTAGAATAAATACTTGAAATAACTAAGAGTACTTTAGCGTAAAGAGCGAGGTATTGAGGAGACGAACCACCTTATATGCATAATAATTTCTGTTCGTTTTAAGTTTTGAAGCTCCTTCTTACTTCCAGTTGAAAAAACTTTTCTTTTTGTTTCTCATTATTTTTTTTGATAATGCTAGAAAATCTTGCGCCCCCTTCATGGAAATTATCTTCCTTCATGATACATTCCTCCATGGAAATATATTCCCACGTAACCTTGTCCCCTCCAAATTTTGGTCACTTAAAAATGGCACTAGAACTTTTAATTTTCCGTTAGAATGGGCCCTCTTGTGATATTCTAGGATCACTGGGTTGATGTGATTACCCCTAAAAAAAGAAACACGCATCTGTCATCTGTCCTCTGGCAAAAAACCCAAAATTCCACATTTTTGTAGATAGGAGCTTGAAACTTTTCCATTCGGGTTCTCAGATACGCTTAATCTGATGGTGTGATTTTTGCTAGGGGGTGTTTCCCCCTTTTTTCTAAAATAGGTCAAAATTCCTCAAGTTCGTAACTTTTGATGAGTAACACTAAGCTTGATGAAACTTATATATTTAAAATCAGCATAAAAATCAGATTCTTTTGATGTAACTATTGGTATCAAAATTCCTTTTTTAGAGTTTCGGTTACTATTGAGCCTGGTCGTTCCTTACTACAGTTCGTTACCACAAACAGTTTGATAACATTTGCAGAAAGATATTTAAATATTTTTTTTTATCATAAAACAGCAACCAATGACAATTTTAAATAAATAAACCCAAAACTAACATATATTACAATAAATTACTGAGTTAAACTAAACAAGCAGACAATTAACATGATTAGGCCCGGCAAACCTCATTCCTTTTCAACAGTAGACAAAATGTGCATTTCCCTCACTGTCTTCTTTTGACAAGAACATAATTTGCAATTTACTGAATAAAAAGAAACAGAATACAAATGAATGTAGATTTTCAATTTAATATACATGAAGTAATACGTGTTCCTTATTTCTCAATAATTTTTTATTTGTCAAAGTCATTAAGGAGAAAAATTGGAGGTATACTTTCTCTTCTGAAAAGAGCCAATTATGTTCTGGTGTTCAAAGGAGTGCAAATTTGCTTTTGCCCTTAAATATTAAAAATTTTTGCAAGAAATGCAGTGAATAAAACACTCCAATAAAATTAAACTGATTTTAAAGTTCTATTAACTACATAAGCAGATTTCCTTGACATTTTATTATATAATGTACAGGAATAAATCTTTCTGCTTGAAGTATCATGGCTTTTGGTTCGCTGTAGAGGTGGGGTAGGGTACGCTTTATCCGCAAGAAGCTAGAGTCTTGGTAGATCTTACGATGTTATTTTCGAAAAGTAAAAAGGTACACAAATCATTAAATAGAAGATTAATACTTTTTATAGGAAGGATAATATTTTAGCACTTAGAGAGTAGCAAATTTTATAGAAGGTATATTTGGTGTGAAAACAGGTTTCTAAACTGTAGAAAAAATAGGTAAACAAGTAAATAAAACTTTTATGTTAAAAACATTTATTGTTTAAAAACTGGTTTCTAAATTATAGAAAAAGTAGGTAAAACTGAAAATACCATTTTCATATTAACATACGACACAATATTGTTTCTTTAAATCAAAGGACAAAAATTTTTTGAAGTAAGCTAAACACACAAAACAAAGTAGATTTTAATATTAGTATACATATGTTAGTATTTGTTTCTTAAAGTATTAATAATTCTTCCATTTATTAAATTGATAAAAGTGAAAACATTTCAGACATACTTTCTTTTCAGAAAAGTGCAAATTATATTTTTGTCTTAAAGGGGGTGTAAATTTTCTTTTACATTTGCATTTAAAGATTCACACAATTTACAAGAAATACAGCTAAGAAAACAGCTCAGATTAAATCAAAATTGATTTTTAAGTTGTACTAACAACATAAGTAGATTCCATTGATTTTTGATAATATAATATACACGAATGAATCTTTGTGTCTCAAGTAGCATGGCTTGAGGATCATTGTTTAGCAAGAAAAAGACAGGCCTGACCCTAAGGACGTTGATTTAATCTCACCATTTTTTAGCTCTTCCTAAACTCTACAACATCATTTTAGAAAAGTAATAATAATGGATCAGAAAATGGAAAGTTAGTATTTTATTTTGAAGTTAAATTCTTAAAATCATATTTTAGAACTTATAGAGTAAATAATACTATAAAATTATAATATATATATATATATATATATATATATATATATATATATATATATATATATATATATATATATATATATATATGTAAACCGGTTCTTAAACTGTGGAATAAATAAGTATAGACTAAAAATATCACTTTCATATTCAAAAATAAATATTGCGTAAAAACGGGTTTCTTTACTAAAGAAAAAGTAGGTAAAAACTCGAGATACCATTTTCTCATCCGCGTACAACAAAATATCATTTATTCAAACAAAGGATCAGAAAATTAATGAAAGTAGCAAAGAAAATTTTATTCTGAAGTAAAAACTATGGTAGAGATAGTAGAGATAAAAAGAAAAGGGGAGAGAGAGCGGGTGTCTAACAAAAATAGAGAGAAAAAAAAATATTATCATTTTTAAATAAATTGGAAATCTTAATATTGGCGTTGTCAAGCTAAAGAGTAATACTATATCTTGTAAAGTATTAAGTGGAAATAAATAATTGTCAACTGAAAATACACAACATTGAGTGAATTGAGTGACTTTAACATTTAACATGATTAGATAGGCCTATGAAAAAAAAATTTCAACTGAAAGTAAGGAGCAACATTAAAACATAAAAGAAACAAAAATTATTACGTATATTAGTAGGTTTGCGCCCTCGTCAATACCTAGCTCTCTACGCTAAAGTTCGAATTTTGTTGTAATTCTTAAGGAATGACCATTGAATCAAAAAGACCGTTTAATTAGAATAAACAGCTCTTTTGAAAGCACTAAAAAACTTTAGCAGCATTTAGGAAGCTACAGTAGCCTTTTGTGTGAAATCGTTTCTTATTCTCTTTGGTTCTAATTCTGTTTTTTGGTCCTTTACTTTGAATTAAATTCTGCATCCTTAAAGTGTCGGTGGTCGCCGGCCAAGTTTCTCTGCCATAGAGTAAGAATGTGCCGAAAGATCCATTAAATATCCACATCTTCGTAGGACGACTGACAGGAAGGATGTAATTGACATTCTTCATAACTGCTTTTTATTTTTCTCATATTAATGTTGAATACAGCCTTTCAAGCTTCTTCTCTCATAACTGTCAGCGCTGCTCAAAGTTCTTCGAGAATGTTTGTCATGAGTACTTCAGCAAATTCCACATTGCTAAGAATTTTGTCCCAAAACATAAGGAAAATGTTTAGTTAAATAGTAGTTTTCATCATCATGTTGTAAAAGATATAATTAAATAGTTCAGTAACCATGGTATATCCCTGAAGAACTCCAGCAGGAGTGCAAAAAGGCTCTGTTTCAAGAAATTTCAGAGCTTCAATTACTCCCACGTTTCCTTAGGGAGCCAATAGACGATTTCCTTTGCAATTACCTAGAGTAAAAGAATGCATCGATAGATATTTTTTAATTCGAAACAATCAACACAGGAGTATATAGTGAAGAAATGGGCCAAAAATTTCTAAGCCTTGACTGTGCGTAAAAACTGCACTATTTTAGAAAATTGTAATAAAACTTGTTGACCACTCCATACATTTAAGCTATAAAGAGATTAAGTAGTTCTATAAAGAGATAAAGAGATTAAGTATCTCTCAACCATTAACCCTGTGTCTCATATTTTGATTTCTATCCCATATTAGAGTATAACTCTACATAACTCTACTTTTTAAAACAGTTAAAAACTTGAGTGTAAAGAGCGGGTTGTTCAGGAGGGAACAACCCCTTTCATATACGGAGTAATTTCTGTTCGTTTTAAGTTTTAATATGTCTCCTTACTTTCAATTAAAAAAAACTCTTTTTTAAATTTAATTTCTGAACGTTTTTGAATTAATGCATGTTTTGATTTTGGCTCTCCGCACATGAATTATTAAAACGAAATTTGCATATCAATTTATTTTTATTGCTAAATGAATTTCTTATAATTTTTTATCGGATATTTTTGAGAAAAAAGGAGTGGGGGAGTAAGCCTAGTTACCCTCCAATTTTTTGGCTATTTAAAAAGGCAACTATAACTTTTAATTTTTTACGAACATTTTTATTAGTAAAAATATACGTAACTTATGAATTAACTTACGTAATGAACTTCTATATTCGTATGTTTTTATTCAACAAAGAGAGTTAAAACTCAAAAAAAAAAAAAAAATACCTCAAAAGAGACTGCGGCCAGTAGAGGGGAAAGACTAAAATAATGTGGATATTTCGCATGTATCCAAACTAGGCGTCCTCAGCACAAGATAAAAAGAAAAAACACTAAACTAAAAACGAATAAAACCACCACCAATAATAATAAATACAATTTTCACTACTGATCCACATACGGAAAAGAAGCTAATAAAGTTACTTCAATGAGAACATCAAAGTAACTGAGGAAAAATTATGAAAATTGAAACTTAGTTAACTATTCTGTAGCGAAATAAACCTCTTGAAAGCTAATATTGAAGCAACTCCTTTTGGTCTAGTAGGTAATCTTGTCCCATGGTGATTGTTTAAAATTTTAATTCCCTTATTGACTATTGGCTCATTTTTCAAAAGACAATCATAAATTGGGTCAATATTTAAATTCCCTGTGTTTCTATTTATTGAATGATCAGCAAACATATGTTTTTTAATTCTCATAGCCTCCCTTGCCCACTAAGAAAAACCTCTATCCTTAGAAATAGCCATAGCCTCATCAAATTGTATAAAATGCTCTGGTTAAAGAATGTATGGTCAGCCAGTGCATAAACAAAAGTTTTAGGAGGCTTTCTTAATTGTAGGGTTTTTTCTATTGAGTTGCGATGCTCAATAAATCTTTCAGTAAATTGTTGGTGAGTTCTACCAATATAAAACTTTCCACGAGAATAAGGAATTTTATACATCCCATTAACTAAATCTCCCCGGGTTAAATCTTTCCCAGAATTAAGAAAACTACCTAATAATGGTCTCACTGATTGGAAACAAGTATCAATGTTATGTTCACCTAAAATTCGTTTAAGCATCTCCCCCAAAGTAGGTACATGAGGCAAAGAAATGAACTTTTTCGGCATATTTAATTCTGTACACTGTGAAACCCCAATAACCCTACTGTTGTGTTTAATGCGTCTATTTTTTATTATTTTATCAATGAATTTAATCGGCTAACTATTACAAAATAAAATATCCGCCAAATACAACAATTCAGAATCTAAAAACTCCTGAGAACAAATTCTGAAAGTTCTATCCACCAGTGTAATCACAACCCCTCGTTTCACTGAATTAGGGTGGCACGAGTGAAAGTTCAAATACCTATCACTATGTGTAGGCTTTCTATACACTGAAAAAGTAAATTGAAGTCCCTTTTAATCAATGGGATATCGAGAAAAGGTAGTTTTGTCATTTTCTTCAAACTCCACTGTAAGTTGTACACTTTTGTCAAAACTATTTAAATGTTTATGGAAAAGGTCTAAGGGCTCTAAATCGTGTTTCCAAATACAAACCACATCATCCATGAATAAGCCCCAGAATTAAGGGTAGAGCCTAAAACTTTATATAGTGGACGTTTCAATAGATTCGATGAAGAGATTTGCCAACAAAGGGGAGAGAGATGCCCCCGTAGCCAAACCAAACACCTGTTTGTAAAATTCACCTCTAAAACCAAAATAAAGAGAGTATTCATTTGCAGGGATAACCAACTTCATAATGATTTCAATCTCCAAACTAGCCATGTATCACTTCTTGTATCAAATCAAAGTGCTTTTTATAATTTATTCATTAATATATCTTTGCACTTTTTCACGTTACAATTTAATACATCGACACTAAATCAAAACTACAGAGAATTGAATTCTCCTGCAATGTGAATTTTTTTAATTTATTAGTAAGATCAGTGGAATTTTTATATATGATTTTTGTGTTCCTAAGAGTGGACGCAATGCCAGCGACAACCACTTTCCTAATTTTGCCACTGGTAATGAGAAAGTTGATACAATGGGACGGAGGAGGACTCCCGTCTAATGAATTTTGGGTAGACCTTAGATCTTGGGTGCGCAACAACCTCTTGGATAAAATTTATTATAAAATTGTGGGGTAATGTGTAAATTATTTTTAAGTTACTCCAATTCCTTTCTTATCGACTTTACATATTTATCCGTAGGATCGAAATCCAGTTTTTTGTAAATAGTGATATTCGAAATGATTGTATTTATTTTAAATACAATAATCATCAGTGTACATAATTACAATAATATTGCCTTTGTGTGCCCTAGTGATAGTAAGGAACACAAAGTATTTACAATTCCTACTCCCAGGAGACTGGGGGGGTTAAGTAATCCTCAAAGACATGGTTATTAGATCTTTCGAATATGTAGAACTAAATGGCTTTTCAGAATTTTGGTCGGATGATTTTTTTCGGGAAAAAAGAGATGTGGGAGGGCGGAGGGGGGGGCTAGCTTTTCTGCAATATATTTGATCACTTGAAAAGTGAACTAGGACTCCGGACCTACTATTAAATGAGCTCTCTTTCAATATTCTAGGGCGACTGGTTTTATACTTATACCCAGGAAAAGAAAAAAGCATAGAAAAAAAAGTTTCTGAAATTCCTCAATTCGTACATAGGAGCCTAATACCTGTATAGAATGGTTTTATGATATGCTGAATCTGATCGTTCAATTTTTATTAGGACCATTTGATTTGTGAGGGGTGTTTTCCTTCTTTTTTCAAAAATTAGGTAAATTTTTGAAGGGTAACATTACATAACTTTTGATCGTAAGCAATTTTTATAACCGACTTTTGATGGGTAACATTATAATAGATTAAATTTTTCTAATTGAATTAAAATTTCTTCGTTTTATCTGTCAAACAGTTCGTGGTAACGAACTGTAGTAAGGAGTAACCCGGCTCAATAGTAAACGAAACTCTAAAAAACGGATGCTAAAATATACATCAAAAGAATCAGATTTTCATGCTGATGTTAAATATATAAGTTTCATCAAATTTAGTCTTTGTCATCAAAAGTTACGAGCCTGAAAAAATTTGCCTTATTTTAGAAAATAGGAGAAAATACCCCCTAAAAATCACAGAATCTTAACGAAAATCACACCATCGCATTCGGTGTATCAGAGAACCCTATAGCTGTGTTTTCAAGCTCCTATCTACAAAAATGTGGAATTTCGTATTTTTTGCCAGAAGACAAATCACGGGTGCGTGTTTATTTGTTTGTTTGTTTTTTTTTCTTTTTTTCCCCAGGGGTCATCGTATGGACCAAGTGGTCCTAGAATGTCACAAGAGGGCTCATTCTAACGAAAATGAAAAGTTATAGTGCCCTTTTTTAAGTGACCAAAAAAATTGAAAGGCACCTAGGCCCCCTCCCACGCTCATTTTTTCTCCAAAGTCAACATATCAAAATTTTGAGATAGCCATTTTTTTTTTGCATAGTCAAAAACCATAATAACTATGTCTTTGGGAATGACTTATTCCCCCACAGTCCCTGGGGGAGGGGCTGCAAGTTACAAACTTTGACCAGTGTTTACATATAATAATGGTTATTGGGAAGTGTACAGTCGTTTTCAGGGGATTATTTTTTTTTTTTTGGGGGGGGGTAGTGGGGTTGAGGGGAGGGGGCTATGTGGGAGGATCTTTCCTTGGAGAAATAAGTCATGGGGGAACAGAAATTCAATGAGAAGGGTGCAGGATTTTCTAAAATTACTATAAAAAAACAATGAAAAAATAAACATGGAAAAGTTTTTTCAATTGAAAGTAAAGAGAAGCATTAAAACTTAAAACGAACAGAGATTTTCTAAAAATACTTTAGCATAAAGAGCGAGGTATTTAGGAGGAGATAAATAACTTGCTCTTTGCCACAATTCTGCTTTTTAAAACAATTAAAAGCTTTAGCGTAAAGAGCGAGGGATTGCGGAGGGGACAACCCATTTCATATACGGAGTAATTTCTGTTCGTTTTAAGTTTTAATGTCGCTCCTTACTTTCAGTTAAAAAAAACTAGTTTTTCTTATGTAATTGTTATCAAGACTCAGAGTACCTGGTTATTATGTTTCTCAGGTTTTCGGTAAATTTTGAAACTTATCACTCCTTACAAAAAGTTTACTACCACCAACTGTTTGATAAGCAAAAATAAATATAATATTATCTTACTGTTCCTTATAGCGACTATATTAATAAATAACAAACAGGAATTATTTGAAAAAAAAATCTCTTCCATTATAAGTTTCTGAAAGAAATGCAAAGAACTTCATTAAATCACGTTATTTCAAATAATCTTCCTGGCGAAAAACTATAGCAAACAACCATTTTAAATGAATAAATCCAAAACAAACTGATATTATAACAAATTACCGAGTTAAACACAAATCAAGCACATAATTAACATGATTAAGGACGGAAACCCTCATTCCTTCCCAACAATAGACAAAATTTGCATTTCTCTCATTTCCTTCTTAGGACCAGAACATAATTTGCAATTTACTGAAAAAAAGAAGTAAAGTACAAGAGTATGTAGATTTTAAGTTTAATATACTCAAAACAGTTAGCAATTAACATGATTACGGACGGCAACCCTCACTCCGCCTCAACAGTAGACAAAATTTGCATTTCTCTCATTGCCTTCTGAGGACCAGAACATGATTTGCACTTAACTGAAAAAAAAGTAAAATACAAATGGATATAGATTTTAAGGTTAGTATGCATATAGCAATATGTGTTCCTTAAAGTTTTAACATTTTTAATTTATTAAAGTCATTAAGGGGAAACATTAGATATGTGCTTTCTTTTCTGAAAAGAGCCAATTATGTTCTGGTGTTTAAAGGGGGTGCAAATTAGCATTTGCCCTTAAATATTGACAAAGTTTACAAGAAAGGCAGTTAATAAAACAACTCAAATAAAGTCAAACTGATTTTGAAGTTGTATTAACTGCTTAATTAGATTTCCTTGATTTTTTATAATATAATATACAGGAATGAATCTTTGTGCTTGAAGTATCATGGCTTTTGGTTCACCGTATAGGTGGGGTAGGGTACGCTTTATCCTCAAGAAGTTCATTTCTACCCACCAGTTTTTCTTGTCTTGGTAGATCTTACGACATTATTTTCGAAAAGTAAAAATGTACACGAATAATGGATCGGTAAATAGAAGGTTAATACTTTTTATAGGAAGGATACAATTTTAGCAGGTAGAGAGTAGAAAATGTCATAAAAGATATATTAGGTGTGAAAACAGGTTCCCACACTGTAAAAAATAGGTAAACAAGTAAATACCACTTTTATATTTTAAAAATATGTTTCATAAAAACTGGTTTCTAAATTTTAGAAAAAGTAAATAAAACTCAAGATACCACAATCACATACGGCAAAATATTATTTTATTTAATCAAAAAAAAATTGAAGTAAGCTAAGCCCACAAAAGAAAGTAGGTTTTAATATTAGTATACATATGCTAATATTTATTCTTTAGAGTATTAACATTTTTTTCTATTTATTACAGTCATAAAAGTGAAAACAGTTCAGATATACTTTCTTTTCAGAAAAGTGCAAATTATATTTTTGTCTTAACGTGGGTGCAAATTTGTATTTGCGCTTAAGGAGTCACACAGTTTACAAGAAATAGACATAAGAAAATAGCTAAAATAAAATAGAAATTGGTTTTTGATTTTTGATTGTGTCTCAAGTATCAAGGCTTGAGGTTCATCGTATAGCTGGAAGAAAGAATACCTGATCCTAAGGAAATTCAGTTTTGTTCACCAATTTTTAATTCTTTCTAAATTTTACTACGTAATTTTAGAAAAGTAAAAAAGATAGCCGAAATAATAGATAAGAAAATGGAAGGTTAACACGGTATTTTTAAGTTACATTTTTGAAATAATATTATACAACTTATAGAATAAAAAAATACTATAGAAAATATAATATGTATAAAAACCCATTCTTAAACTGTAAAATAATAGGTCAAGACATAAATATAGCTTTAATATTCAAAAATTAACATTTTATAAGAAAAAGGTTTCTTAAAAATAAAAAAAAGTCGGTAAAAACTTAAGACACTATTTTTTTTATCCACGCACAATAAAATGTTGCTTTTAAACAAAAGGACCAGAAAATTAATGAAAGTCGCAAAGACAATTTTATTCAGAAGTAATGAAAATGGTAAAGGTAGTAGGGATAAACAGAAATGGGGAGAAAGAGCAGGTGTCTAAGAAAAATACAGAGGAAAAAAGATTTGCATTTTTAAATAAATCGAAATCTTAATATTGGCGTGGTCAAGCTATAGAGTAAAAATATATTTTGTAAAATATCAAGTAGAAATAAATAATTGTCAACTGAACATACCCAAAGTTGAGTGAAATGAGTCACTTTAACATTTAATGTGAATTAAATATAAAAAAGTAAGTTTTTTCAACTGAAAGTAAGGAGCAACATTAAAACTTAAAGCAAACAGAAATTATTACGTATATGAGTGAGTTTGCCCCCTCAACAATACCTATATCACTTCGCTAAAATTTGAATTTTGTTCTAATTCCTTAAGAATTACTTCTAAGCCACAAAGGCCGTTTAGTTAGAATAAATAGCTCTTTTGAAGGTACTAAAAAAGTTTAACATCATTTAGGAAGCGGGAGTACCCCTCCTGTATGAATTAATTTCTTATTGTTTTAGGTAGTAGTGCTGTTTTTCGGTCTTATGCTTTGAGCTAAATCCAGCATGCTCAGAGTGTTGATAGTCGCTTGCAATACAGTAAGGTTCTCTACCATACAGTAAGGTTCTCTGCCATACAGTAAGGTTCTCTACCATACAGTAAGGCTCTCTGCCATACAGTAAGGTTCTCTACCATACAGTAAGGTTCTCTGCCATACAGTAAGGTTCTCTACCATACAGTAAGCCTGAGCTTAAAGATCCCTTAAACATCCACATCTTAGTAGGACGAGTGACTGGAAAAATGTAATTGACATTCTTCATGACTGCTTTTTGGTTTGCTATTGTTTATGTTGAATCCAACCTTTCAAGCTTCTTCTCTCATAACTTTCCGGACTGTTAAAAGTTCTTCGAGGGTGTTTGTCATGTTTGCCAGATCTTTAGCAAATTCAACATCGCTTAAAATTCTGTCGCAAAACATAAAGCAAATGTTCTGTTGAATAGCAATCTTCGTCATCACGTAGTAAAAGACATAATGAAATAATTCAGTAGCCACGGTATATCCCTGACAAACTCCAGTAGGAAAGCAGAAAGGCTCAATTTGATGAAATTTTAGAGCTTCAAGTACTACCACGTTTCCTAAGGGAGCCAATAGACTATTTTCTTAACGGTTACCTAGAGTAAAAGAATGCAGTTATAGATATTTGTTAGTTTAAACCGTCAGTGCGAGAGTCAATAGCGAAGAGATGGGCCAAAAATGTATAAATTTTGATGTTGTGTAAGAACTGCACTATTTTAGATAAGTATAATCAAACTTGTTGACCATTCTATCCATTTAAGCTATAAAGAAGATAAGCAGTTCAAATAAAGATTTTAATTCTGGTATTGAAAAAGTTTAGGACTATCAAATTGGAGGATTTGGAGGATCAAATTGGAGGAACCTGTTAAAACTGTCACTATGATAAGTTTGAATGTATCTACCGTAGTATGGTATAGAAATATGCTTTACGAACTTTAGATTTATTTCTAAAAGATTTGAATGGTCTTGATGAAAAAATGTCTACCCTTCAGTCGTTGGAATAATTAGAGAGTTAGGTTTCTGCATCATCACTTTGAAGAGAATGTCTACTATGATTATAAGCTAACTGACTTTTTGCCTTTATAGAATATGAATATTTATTTCGTGATATTACAGTGAATAAGCATATTGACGCATGTGAGTTTCGGATTTTAAAGAATCTAAAACGTTTTATTTTACTATTTTTTGTAGCAAAGTAAAAAAAGGAACCCCAATAATTGATTAGAAAATAGAAGGTTAATCCTTTTTTCTAGGAAATTAAATTACTGAAACAACATTTTAAAGACTATTGAGTAAAACCTGCAATAGAATATACATTAAGTCTAAAAACAGGTTTTTAAACTATAAAACAAAAAGGTAAAGACTCAAGATATCACGATTAATATTCAAAACTATATATTGCAAAAAACAGGTTTCTAACACTATAGAGCAAGTAGTAAAAATTCAAAAATTCAAGATGTCTCTTTCATATCTGCTTACGACGAAATATACAAAAACAAGGAAATGTTCAAAAACAAGATTGGTCAAAAGTAATGAAGATGATAAAGATGACAGGGAGAAAATGAATTCTTCGCTTATATATATATATATATATATATATATATATATATATATATATATATATATATATATATATATATATATATATATATATATATATATATATATATGTTTGACTGATTTTTTTTGAAACGACTCAATCTCCCCCAATCACCGGGGGAAGGGGCTGCAAGCTACAGACATTGACCGTTGTTTACATATACTATGGGTTATTGGGAAGTGTACAGATGTTTTCAGGGGAACTTTTTCGTGTTGAGGAGGGGAAATGTGGGTTGGGAGAGGGGGTTACATTTGAGGATCCTTCCATGGAGGAATTTATCATGAGAGAAGAGAATTTCCATGAAGGGGCCACATGATTTCTTAGCATCACAAAAAAAAAGAAAAAAAAACAATTTCAGCTGGAAGTAAGGAACCACATTAAAACCTAAAAAGAACATAAATTGTTACTTATATAAGAGGGTTCGTCTCCTCCACAGTACCTCGCTCTTTACGCGAAACTTTTCTATTTTTTTGAAAAAGTAGATTTGTGAGAAAGAGACAAACTTTAGCGTAAAGAGCAAGGCGTTGAGAAGGGGACAACACCTCTCATATACGGATTAATTTCTGTTTGTTTTAAGTTTTGAACATGCAATTAAAAAAAACTTTTTTTATATGAATGAAGAATGAGCAGAAATATGTCAAATAATCTTCCAGGCGTAAAACTACCACAAGTCATCATAACAAACAAATAATACCTAAAACAAAAAGATATTGCAATAAATAATCGAGTTAAACTCAAAACTAGCAGAAACTAACAAGGTTAGGCTCTTCAACCCTTACACCCTCATTATAATAGACATAATTTGCACTTACCCCAATTCCTTCTCAAGACAAGTATAGAATTACACCTTAGTAAACAAAACGAAAAAAAAATATTTTGTTTTTGCTTTTTCTGCTTTTGCACCAGAATCTCCCCAAAAAACACATTCCGCCAATGAAATGGAAAAAAACGACATGGGAGATAACTTTGCAAGCCCCTTAAATCACTTTTCCAAAGATTGCACACCAAACTCAGCCATCTTTAAGCACGAAGACCCAAAACAAGCCTATGGTTCCCTAGAGATACATCTTTATAAAATTAAATACTGGTCTGATACAAGGATGATCGACTTCAATGAATCGAAAACAAATGAGCTCTTTATTACCTGATGAAAGGTGCCACGTAAACACCCAAGTTTAATTTTCAAAAATGAAATATGAACCTGTAAGGAGAGTCAACAAGATTTTTCTATTGAGGATTAATTTCTTCATCGATCTTTCTTGGAAATACAAATTATTTTAGTTGCATTTTTGTTCTTAAATAATGTACAAGAAGTTGTTTTACTCTATTGCCGGAAAACAACAATATTAAGATTTACACTTTATTTAAAAGTGCTAATCACTTTTTCTAATCACCCTATTTTTTCTCTGCATGTTTTTTTTTGTTTCTAAGCTATCTCTATATTGTTCGTTACTTTTGAATAAAATTGTCTTTGTGACTTTCAATACTCTTTTGTTCTTTGTTAAAAAAAACAGTATTTTGTCGTAAGTGGATAAAAAAGTGATTTTAACTGATTGTTGTATAGCTTAGAAACCAGTTTTATAAAATATATATTTTGGATATATAATAATGACATCGTGAGTTTTTGCCTCCTTGTAGTATTAATTATAATCCAGTTTTTATGTATATTAAGTTTTCTATATTAATGTCTACTGTATAGGTTCTAAAAAATGATTTAAAAAAATGTAGCTTCCTATAAAAGTATTAACTTCCCTTCTTGTGATGTACTATTCTGGTACCTTTTTTACTTTTTCAAAATAATGTCGTAAAATCCAAGAAGATTTAAAAATTTTGAGTTAAAGTGAACTTCTTGAGGATAAGTCATCCCCCACCCCACCTGTACAATAAACCACCAGCCATTATATTTGACACTCAAAGACTAATTCTTATATATTATATTAAAACAAAATCAGCAGTCTAATTAGTTACTTAACAAATTACTAAATTAATTACCGTAATTATTTTTAATTTTATTGATCTGTTTTACTAGCTCGACTTCTAATAAATTTAGTTACTCTTTAAGTGAAAATGCAAATTTAAACCCCCTTTGAAGACAAGAACATAATTTTAACTTTTATGAAGTACATATTTTATTCCTATATTCACAGCTTCAGGTACTTAAAAGTATCTGATTTGCCACTATTCAATTCCCTCGTTTTGAAACTCTGAGGTTTTTAATGTCTGTTCTAAATTCTAATGAAGTAGTAAAAAGAAGAATATTCTGGAAAAACGTCTCCATAAAAATCGTTCAAGATAGATGTGCAACGCCTGATGCAGCTCTTCCTCAACTACTCAGTTCTTGGCATTCCTCCTTTACTTAATTGGATCGATCTCTCTACCTTAGGGTCTGCCATGATGGTTGGATAAAGTGGGGAAAATGTGAAGGAGCACTTTTGAGGGAGGAGAATTCATGTAGTTTTAGAAGAAATCGCCGAAGCTACATCAAACCTTTCATTTAGAGGATAATATGAGTCATGGGTAGAGGCACTGCTCACCCTGTTCGCCCTATTCTGATCTTCTGAAGTTGTACGGAGAGTGTTTTAGGGAATTCAGCATATAAGGGATGTTTTCATTCAGCTAAGGGTATGATACTCTAAGGGTCTGAGGACTTCTAAAGTGGGATAATCCGGAGGATTAAATATGATTTTTCTAGTGAAAAGTCACTCTGGGTATGCTTGGTCAGGAGTAATTTCTACAGATTTTTTTTTAATCTTTGTAGATTTTACGACATTATTTTGAGAAAGTAAGAAAGATACCCGAATAATAGATCAATTGATGGAAGGTTCATACTTTTTATAGGAAGTTACATTCTTTTAAATCATGTTTTAGAACCCTTAGAGTGAAGAATAATATAAGAAACATATTATTTATTTAAACTTGTTTCTGAATAATACAACTAATAGGTACAAACACAAGATATTACTTTAATATTCAAAAATATAGGTTGTATAAAACTGGCTTCTAAGCTATAGAACAACTGGTTAAAAACATTATATATCACTTTTATGTCCATGCCTGACCAAATATTGCTTTTTTTATGAAAATGTCTTAGAAGACGCAAAGACGAGGTTATTCAAAAGTAACGATAAATATAGAGATAGCAAAGAGACAAAGAAGAGACAGAGAGAAAAGAGGCAAAGAACTAGAGAGTAGGGTCTAAAAGAAAGAAAAAGAGATGAGCACTTTTAAATAAAGTGGTAATCTTATTATTGTCGTTTTCAGGCTATTGAATAAAACCACTTCTTGTAAAGTATAAAGTAAAAAAAGAAAAGAAATTAATATCAACCAAAAACACGCAGCAATGAGCGTAGGGAGAAACATTTAAATTCAACAAAAATTTTTTAATTTTTAGAAACTCCCTCCTTGAAAATCAGACATATTTTAGAATAAAAAATACTATACGTAGAAAAGCAATAAATAGTACTTTTTATCTGGCTTTCCAACTGCACCAAATTCTCTTCCCCCATGAGAATATTCCTCCATGTAAAAATCCTCTGCGTAACCTCCCTTGGGAAAAATCCCTCCCTCCGAAAAATGTGTATATAAAGCAATTTAAGTAAGTTTAAAGGCACTAGAACCTTTAAGTCCCAACTGACAATTTCTTCTCCAAGTAAACTGTTGGGGATCAAGTAATCCTCAAAGCCTGGCTTATAGATCTTTCGACTATTTTGAGCAAAATGGATATTCCGAAATTCTTATAAGATGATTTTTGAGGGTGGGAAATAGAGACGTGGTCGGACGGGGGGGGGGCTAGCTGTTCTACAATATATTTGATCACTTAAAAAGGGAACTAGGACTTATTATTTACAATCAAATGAGCTTTGTTTCAATATTCTAGGACAATTGGTTTAATACAAAAACCCATTGGAAGAACTAAAAACATACACACAATAAAACATATAAATAAAATGCTTTCCCTGTTTCCTCTTTGCCTTCTCAGGACAAGAACATAACTTGTACTATTCTGAAAAACAAGAACCAAAAATACAAATGAATGTAGATTTTAAGTTTAACGTGCACATAGTAATACTCGTTCCTTGAAGGTTTGATAATTTTTTTTATTAAAGTCATTAAGGGGAAGCATTTTGAAAGTAGCACGAATGAAAGTAGAATAATACACAAATAAAAGTTGATTTAAAGTTTAACATACATATACTAATATTTATTCCTTAAAGTGTTAATAATTTTTTATTTAATAAAGTCATAAAAGTGAAAACATTTAAATTTACTTTCTTTTCAGAAAAGTACAAATAATGTTATTTTCTGCAAAGAGAGTGTAAATTTGAATTGACGCTTACATAGTCACATGGTTTACAAGTTTTAATGTTGCTCCTCACTTTTAGTTGAAAAAAGTTTACTTTTTTATTTAATTTCTGATTACTTTTAAAATAATATTGTACGTTAAATAAAGTATGTAAAGATCCTCCAATGTAACCCCTCCCCTGACCCATCCCCACCAGAAAAAATACCCCTGAAAACGTATGTATACTCCCCAATAGCCACTACTATATGTAAATTGTGGGAAACTAATCAAAACGTGCAGTCCTTCCCCTGGAGACTGTGGGAGACTAAGTCATCCTCAAAGACATAATTAACAGATTTTTTTGACTATACTGAATATAATGGCTGTCTTAAAAATTTGATTCGGTGACCTTGGGAAAAATGAGCCTGGAAGGGGAGCCTCGTTGCCCTCCAACTTGTATGGTTACTTTAAAAGGCACTAGAGCGTTTAATTTTCTTGTTCGAATGATTCCTCTCTCAATATTTTAGGACCAGTGGATCGATACAATCACCGCTGGGCAAAAGAAAACAAAACAAATAAACACGCATCCATGATCTTTCTTCTGGGAAAAAAAATCCACGTTTTTATATATAGGAGCTTGAAACCTCCACAGTAGAGTGTTTTGCACACAAAGGCATAGCACAGTTGGCTTCGAGTGCAATATTTGTAGCTGAATATCTCACAAAAAAAAACTTATAGATATTCTCAATGCAGTTAAAGATAAGTTTGGTCAGCGAATTGCATTGTCTGACCGTGGTAAAGTAGTGGTAAAACCTAGTGAAAGGATTGCAATTAAAAGATATGATGTCTTGTTGAGTGCATGTAGTATTTATAGTGTTTCATTCAAAGTTGCGTAAATATTTAAGTTATAATTTTTATTTGCGAGTTTTGTGTGATGGTATATGTCATGGATGCATTAGGGATTCATTTTTCTTAAGAAATTATACAATGTTTTTCTTATTTTTTTTACGTGATTCAAAGTACCTTTTTTTATTGTTTTGTTGATTAGTATTGATTAGATGGAAATAAATATCGATAGTTTACCGCAACAAAATGATTTCTGCTGAACTGAATTTATTTAACCTAGAGGAGTATTTGTCAAATGGTACTGCTTGTGATGACAATCTAGTGACGATTGAACTCAAGCCATTAAGAGATAGTGAATATATCCAGCTTCCTTATGAGTTGAATTCACAGTGAAATTTAAAGAGTTTTCGATTGTATTTGTGAAATGTCCATGTAACAACAGGTTATCATGATTTATTGCAATCATTAAAGGATTTTGAGTTAAATTAAGATATTATAGGCTTATGTAAAACGTTCTAAACTTCAGATCAGTCTCTCTCGTCTTATTCATTTCCAGGTTGTAAACTGATGGTGAAGAATCGAATGTGCTCAAACTGTGGAGGGGTAGGGTTCCTGATTAAAGATTGTCTTAAATATGAGGTTAGGGAGGACCTGGTAATTTGGATAGAAGGTTTGGTAGAAAGTTTTTCTATTGAAGTGGAGTTTAATGGTAGAAAGATTTTAATGAGTATGGTGTATAAGCCACATAGTGCTCACTGGGAAGATTTTGTTGAAAATATTAATGACCTTTTTAATGAACTATCTGATAATGTGAGCAAGATGGGGGACTTTAATTTTAACCTTCTCGATTTAACAAGTCATAATGTTGATTTTTTGAATTTTATGATTTCAAATGATTTATTCCCTCTGGTGAGCATTCCCACCCGCATCACAGCTCAAACAGCAACCCTCATTGACAACATCTTTGTTCGATTGAGAGATCTAAATGTAAGCCATGCAGATTCAACTTCATACCCAGGCTCGGACCACCTACCATTATTAGCTGTTATAAATTACCCAGTAGTAAAATTGCCCAAAAAGAAAATTAACGAACGCATTTTGAAAAAAGAAAATCTGAGAAAGTTTGCTGAGGATACTAGTGTTATTGATTGGAGTCCCGTATATTCTGAGAAAAAGTGCCCAACGGAAACACTGAACCAACTATTATCTGTTCTTATGCCTATTTACTATAAGACGTGCCCCATAAAGGTTGTTAAATCAAACGACAACAACCGCGTAAGCCATGGATTACCAGAGTTCCTTGATGTACAAAGTGACAAATCATTTAATTCATTCAAAATGCAGTGGAATTTTGCAAACAAGCTGCGTCGCAAAGCCATGATCGAGTATTATAACTGGAACTTTCAAGAAAACAAAGGTAAAATAAAAGAATTATGCAGTTATTTGAATGTATTGGTGGAAATGAAAAGAATGGCAAAAAAAATTCGGGGATTTTTTTCTAATATTGGTTTAAATGTTCAAAATACTGTAAAAGACAGATGTAAAGAGCCTGATGATTCTGGAAGTTATGACTAATGCAAATAGCTTGATTTTAAATTTGAACCCAATACTAATAAAGAGCTTGTGTAAATTGTTAAATCTTTAAAATCAAATTCTGGTGAAGTTGATGGATTGTCTCTTAGTGCATTTAAAGTTGTTACTGGGTATATAGTACCTTGTTTTTATTTTATTATTTATCTGTCACTAGAAACAGGAATATTTCCAGAGCAACTAAAGACAGCAAGGGTAATACTCCTTCATAAAGGTGGTTACAAATGAGAAATAGAAAACTGTAGGCCGATATCTCTTCTTTCGTTATTTTCAAAGCTACTGGAGAAAGTAGTACACAGTCGGCTTTATACACTCCCACAATGAATGAAATATTAAGTGAAACTGAGTTTGGCTTCGGTAAAGGTCATTCTACAACGCATGCCTTGGAACACCCTGTTCATCTTGTGAATAATGTGTTTCAGAGAGGGAATATACCAATGTCTATTTTCATTGATGTCCGTAAAGTGTTTGATACTATGGATTTTACAGTGTTGATTAAAAGGTTGGAATCACTAAGCATTCATGGAAAATGTTTATGATGGTTTAAAAGCTACCTACCGGGGAGATTGCTTAGAGCTGTAATTAATAATGTTGTGTCTTCGGCGTTTTCAGTTAGTATCTCGAGGGTTAGTGCTCAGTCCATTATTATATTTAGTATATGTTGATTCCGTGCGATTTTACCTGAAGGATGCATGCACTTTTTGAAGGATGCAAATTTTCGCTACAGGGTTCTCTGATACGTTGAATGCGATGGTGTGATTTTCGTTAAGATTCTTTGACTTTTAAGGGGTTTTCCCCCCTATTTTCCAAAATAAGGCAAATTTTCTCAGGCTCGTAACTTTTGATGACAAAGATTAAATTTGATGAAACCAATTTTGAAACTAAAAAACAGAATTTGATGCTAAAAGATACATCAAAAGAATCGAATTTTCATGCTGATTCTAAATATAAGTTTCATCAAATTTAATCTTTGTCATCAAAAGTTTCGACCCTGAGAAAATTTGCCTTATTTTGGAAAATAGGAGGAAACACCCCCTAAAAGTCATAGAATCTTAACGAAAATCACACCAACGCTTTCAACGTATCAGAGAACCATATAACGAAAATTTCAAGCTCCTATCTACAAAAATGTAGAATTTCGGTATTTTTTGCCAGAAGACAGATCACGGGTGCGTGTTTATTTGTTTGTTTGAATTTTGTTTGTTTTTTCCAGGGGTCATCGTATCGACCAAGTGGTCCTAGAATCTCGCAAGAGGGCTCATTCTAACGGAAATAAAAAGTTCTACTGCCCTTTTTAAGTGACCAAAAAATTGGAGGGCCCCTAGGCCCCCTCCCACGCTCATGTTTTTCCTAAAGTCAACACATCCAAATTTTGAGATAGCCATTTTGTTCCGCATAGTCGAAAACCATATTAACTATGTCTTTGGAATGACTCACTCCCCCACAATCCCTAGTGGAGGGGCTGCAAGTTACAAACTTTGTCCAGTCTTTACATACAGTAATGGTTACGGAAAAGTGTACAGACGTTCTCAGGGAGATTTTTTTGGTTTGGGGTGGGGTTGAGGGGAGGGGGCTACGTGGGAGGATCTTCTCTTGGAGGAATATGTCATGCGGGAAGAGAAATTCAATGAAAAGGGCGTGGGATTTTCTAGCATTACTATAAAAAAAATGAAAAAATAAACACGAAAAAGTTTTTCAACTGAAAGTAAGGAGTAGCATTAAAACTTAAAACGAACAGAGATTATTACGCATATGACGGGTTCTAAAAATACTTTAGCATAAAGAGCGAGGTATTTAGGAGGAGATAAATAACTTGCTCTTTATGCTAAAGCATTTTTAGTGATTTCAACTATTTATTCCACGGCCTTTCTGATTAAGGGGTCATTCCTAAATAATTGGGACAAAACTTAATATTTAGTGTAAAAATCGAGGTATTAACGAGGGGACAAACCCCCTCATATACATAATAAAAATATAAGAGCATAAAAGTTTGTTACGTAAGTTAATTCTTAAGTTACGTATATTTTTTACTAATAAAAACGTTCGTTAAAAATTAAAAGTTCTAGTTGCCTTTTTAAGTAACCGAAAAATTGGAGGGCCACTAGGCCTCCTTCCCCACCCCTTATTTCCCAAAATCGTCTGATCAAAACTAAGAGAAAGCCGTTTAGCCAAAATAAAATTAATATGCAAATTTCATTTTAATAATTAATGTGCGGAGAGCCAAAATCAAAAATTGCATTAATTCAAAAACGTTCAGAAATTAAATAAAAAAAACTAGTTTTTTAAACTGAAAGTAAGGAGCGATATTAAAACTTAAAACGAAAAAAAATTACTCCGTATATGAAATGGGTTATCACCTCCGCAATCCCTTGCTCTTTACGCTAAAGTTTGATTCTTTGCCACAATTTTACTTTTTAAAACAATTAAAAACTTTAGTGTAAAGAGCGAGGGATTGCGGAGGGGACAACCCATTTCATATACGGAGTAATTTTTGTTCGTTTTAAGTTTTAATATAGCTCCTTACTTTCAGTTTAAAAAACTAGTTTTTTTATTTAATTTGCATTAAGACTCTATGACTTTCATTGGGTTTTTTCCTCTTTTTTAAAATAAGACAAATTTTATCAGGCTCTGAATCTTTGATGGTTAAGACCATACTAAATAAAACTTATATTTGAAGTCAAAATAACAATCCAATTTTTTTATTTATGTACTGGTATAAAAATTCCATTTCTTAGAGTTTCGGTTACTATATAGCCGTGTTGCTCCTTACTTACAGTTCGTTAACAAGAACTATTTGATAATATCTTCTAATTAAAAGAATGTTAATTATGAGAATGTTAATTCTAATTAATGGATAATATTTCGGGAGGGTGGGGCAAATTTTCTTCTTTTGAGATTTTCCAAAGGGATAATTTTCCATAGGAAGGGAAGTTTTTAGGGACTGAATTTTTCAGGACATATTTTACACTGTGGGAATTTTCCAGAATTCCTATAGAAATTCGTCTTATGTCTTGCTTTCTCTTAGTCAAACCTATTTGATGTGTGGAGATGTTAAAAGTAACTGTCTGGGGCAAATTTTTGCAGAGATTGAATTATCTACATAATAAATCAATGGGGAGGAGGAATTTTTCCATAGAGGTATAGCCAGATTTCCCCGCAATATTACAAATTGATCAGAAAAAAAAAACATATTTTCGACTGAAAGTAAAGAGCAACATTAAAACTTAAAACGAACAGAAATTATTGCGTATATAAAGCTGCTGTTTGGGTTTTCTTCCTCAACGCCTCGCTCTTCATGCTAAAGTTTTAATTCTTCCCAAGTTTTTTAAGAACGAATCCTGAAACAATATGTTCTCTTAACTATAGCAATAGGAGATTTTTTTTAAGTACTAAAAAACTTTAGCCTAAAGCGTGCGGTGTTGAGGAAGAATAATCCCCTAATATATGTAATTAAAAAAAACAAGTTTTTTAAATGAAAGTAAGGAGCGACATTAAAACTTAAAACGAACAGAAATTACTCCGTATATGAAAGGGGCTTTTCCTTCTCAACGCCCCGCTCTTTATGCTAAAGTTTGACTCTTTCTCTTAACTCTACATTTTAAAACAGTAAAAAGCTTTAGCGTAAAGAGCGGGGCGCTGAGAAGGAAAAGCCCCTTTCATATACGGAGTAATTTCTGTTCGTTTTAAGTTTTAATGTCGCTCCTTACTGACATTTAAAAACTTATTTTTTCTTAATTTAATTTCTGAACGTTTTTGAATCAATGCATGTTTTGATTTTGGCTCTCCGCACAGGAATAATTAAAACGAAATTTGTATATTTATTTTTTTGGCTAAATGGCTTCCTCATAATTTTGATCGAACGATTTTGAGAAAAAAATAGCGGGGGAGGAAGCCTAGTTGCCTTCCGATTTTTGATTAATTAAAAAGGCAACTAGAACTTTTAATTTTCTACGAATCTTTTTATAAGTAAAAGATATACGTAACTTATAAATTAGCTTACGTTAAGAACTTTTGTATTCTCATGTTTTTATTACATATATGATGGGGTTCGCCCCCTCGTCAGTACCTCGCTCTTTAAACTAAAGCTTAAATTTTGTCCCAATTCATTAAGAATGACCCCTGAATCACAAAAGCCGCAGAATAAATAGTTGCAATTACTAAAGATACTTTAGCGTAAAGAGCGAGGTCTTAGGAGGAGGTGAGCCCCTCATATGGGTAATAATTTCTGTTTGTTTTAAGTTTTAATGCTGCTACTTACTTCCAGCTGAAAAAAAACCTTTTTATACTTATTTTTTCATTGTTTTTTTTTTAAGTAATGCTTGTAAATCCTGCGCTCCCTTCTAAGAAATTTTGTTCCCCCATGACAAATTCCTCGATGGAAAGTTCCCCCAGCATATCCCCCTCTTCTCAACCCCTGCCTCCAATCAAAAAATCCTCCTGAAAACGCCTGTACACTTCCCAATAATCATTATTATTTGTAAGCACTGGTCAAAGTTTTGAACTTGTAACCCCTCCCAAAGGGACTGTGGGGAAGTAAGTCGTCCCCAAAGCATAGTTATAAGGTTTTTCGACTACGTTGAATAAAATGGCTATCTCAGAATTTTAATCCGTTGACTTTGGAAAAATAACTAGCGTGGGAGGGGACATAGATGCCCTCCAATTTTTTTGGTCACTTAAAAAGGGCACTAGAACTTTTCATTCCCGTTAGAATGAGCCCTCTTGCAATATTCTCGGACAACTGGGTTGATACAATCACCCCTGGAAAAAAACAACAAAAAAACAAACAAACAAATAAACATGCATCCGTAATCTGCCTTCTGGCAAAAAATATAAAATTCCACTTTTTTTAGATATGAGCTTGAAACTCCTACAGTAGGGTTCTCTGATACGCTGAATCTGATGGTGTGATTTTCGTTAAGATTCTATGATTTTTAGGGGGTGTTTCCCCCTATTTTCTAAAATATTGCAAATTTTATTAGGCTCGTAACTTTTGATGGGTAAAACTGAACTTGACGAAACTTATATATTTAAAATTAGCACTAAAATGCGATTCTTTTGGTGTAGCTATTGGTACCAAAATTCCATTTTTTTTAGTTTTGTTTACTATTGAGCCGGGTTGCTCCTTACTACAGTTCGTTACCGCCAACTGTTTGATAATTTCTATTCGTTTTAAATTTTAATAATGCTCCATACTTTAAGTTTGTAAAGTTATTTTATTTATTTAATATATTTTGAATCAAGGTACCTAGCGAATTCTTTTGATGTATCTATTGTTAAAAAGATTAATGTTGGTCACCATTGGGCATAGTCTCTCCTTAAGAATTGCCAGTGGCCACGAGCTGTTTGATCTTCTATATAACATCAGGTTTTGAGACAATTGGGCAAGCACTTTGACGCTTAACATTATTAAAAGATATCGTATTCTCAGTATCTGAATTTTAAGAGGTATTGACCCAAAATTGACGTAGACAAACACACTAGATACAAAACATGTTTCCGAACTATAGAGCAAATGGGTAGAAACTCAATATATGAATTGCATAGACGCTTATTAAACAATATTGTTTTTGAAAAAGGACAAACAAATTAAATAAATCATAAAGCAAAAAGAAATATTGAAATGAGGATATAAAGGGGTTCGGAGAGAAAAAGATACAATAAGAGAGGGGGAGAGATAACAAAGAGGCATAGAAAAAGTAAATGCTATAAAAATTATACAAAAATGACCAAGAAAAGAGATTAATACATTATTATTGGTGCTTTGATGGGTCCGAATTGCACACCTGAATCCTTAAAGATTATACCCTAAGCCTCATTGTATATACCAAGAACCTCATTTGCATATTACAGACGGGGCATCGTATTAACATATTACAGACGGTAAATACTATTATTTACCTATATATTCAGTAATCCCGTGACAATTCAATGAATAAATTGTTTATGAGGGTTGATTGAAACTGGTCTACATTTTTATAGGCTTCTTAAAATGAGTGAATATAAAGCGGGATGTTAAACGCAATATTTATTATGAACCGAATTTTAATGAATAAAAAAGCGACTAGTCTAATACCCCTTTTTTCTTTTGACACGAGCTTGGTTAAAGTAAACCAGTGAGCTTATGTATCCAAAGAATCAATTAATATGACATAAATGATTGAATTTAAAGTGGGAATTTTAAATGCATTTATGGTAAGAACAGAATTTTAATGAATAAAAAAAAGTAACAAGTCTGCTGCCTCTGTTTTCTTATGACGCATGCTTGGGTAAAGTAAAGTGGCGATAGTATGTCCCCAATGAATCAATTATTATGGATTTTTGTTTGATACGGAACTTATGGTAATCCCTACCCCACCTATTAGGGGCCCCCAATGCCACTCTCCCATCCTTTCGTCCACCCCAAACAAAAAAGTGTCACTACAAATATTGTTTTTCTGAAACAAAATATCATAAGTAGTATATTTATGCTATTTTTATTCCGTATTTCAAGAATATCACAAGTGATTTTCTTCTACTATTGGCATTTTATGGATCAGAGATACAACAATGGGGCATTTCATTTATTTATTTTTTTGTTTATTCAACTACCGAGCAAGAGGCTATATTAAGACTAAAAATGAACAGAAGTTGTTCCGTAAATGACAAAGCAAACCACTCTTACTGCTCCTCTGTTTACATTAAGAGGTGAAACCAAAACCAGAAAACTGGGTAAAAATAAAGTCAAAAAGTAGTGATAGGAATGAAAAAGACGCATGCTCCAACTTGAAAAAAGGGGGCTTAATATGCATATTCCCAACAACACACATTACTTTTCACAGGGCTTTATTATATAATTTCAGAACAAGTTCAAGTTGGTTTACCCTTTTTTCAAGTTGGTTTACCCATATTTTTCACTCCCAAAGTTACTTTTCGACTTTAACACAAAAAATTACTTTTCATAAGACTATTTATTATATCTTTTCATAACAAATTACTTTTTATTATTCCTCTTAACCCTGTTTCTTCAAGTTGGAGTACACATTTTTGCACTTTCAACGTTATTTTTCTACTTAATGCATCCCAAGCACAAAGCAATACTTTTCAGTCTCTGTTTCACGTTTTGGTGTAAACACCGAGGAATTTAACAGTCATTCTTTCCCCTGGTACTAGAACGTTATTAAAAAATATAAACTCCGTCCTATGAAAAATCTAAAAAACTCCTTTGGTCTGGGTTTCACTTCTTTGTGTAAATAGTAAGGTAGTCAATAGTCGCTATTTTCCGTGCTATTAGAATGTCATTAAGAAAAATAAACTCTGGCCTACGAAAAACCTCAATAAGAAACCCTCTGGTGTTGGTTTCACCTCTTAGCAAAAACAGTGAGTCAATAAGAGAGGTTTGCGTCCTCACATACGAAGTAACTTCTGTTCCTCTTTAGTTTTAATGAAGCTCGTTACTGTGTAGTGAATAAACAAAAAATATAAGAAAAGTGTCCCGTTGTTGCATCTGTGACCTATGAAAAAATTTAAAAATCTCATCTGGTCTTGGTCTCACCTCTTAGCGTAAACAACGGAACATTCAATAGTCGTTGTTTCCCTTTGTATTAGAATGTCATTAAGATAAATAATCTCTGGCCTATGAAAAACCTTAAAATGTCCTCTGGTCTTGGTTTCACCTCTTAGTGTAAACAGCGAGATATTTAATAGTCGTTCTTTTTCATGCTACTAGAATGATATAGAGAAAAATAAACTCTAGCCTATGAAAAATCCCAAACAAACTCCTCTGGTCTTGGTTTCACCTCTTAGCGCAATTAAATTATAAGAAAACAAGTTTTTTTAACTGCAAGTAAGGAGCGACATTTTAAAACTTAAAACAAACGGAGATTATTCCGTATATGCTAATATACACTCTTTACGCTAAAGTTTTAGCTCTTTACGCTAAAGTTTGACTCTGTCACAACTCTACTTTCTAAAACAATTAAAAAACTTTAGCGTAAAGAGCGAGGCGTCGAGGAGGGGAACAATTCGTTTTAAGTTTTAATGTCGCTCCTTACTTGCAGTTAAAAAACTTGTTTTTTTCTTTAATTTCTGAACGTTTTCGAATTAATGCATGTTTTGATTTTGGCTCACCACGCATGAATAAATAATTTTATTGCTAAATTGCTTTCTCACAGTTTTGATTCGACGATTTTGATAAGAAAAAGGAGATGGGGGAGAAGGCCAAGTTGCCCTCCCTTTTTTGGCTATTTAAAAATGCAACTAGATTTTTAATTTTTTTTTACAAACGTATTAGTTGTAATAAACATACGTACCTTACGAATTAACTTACGCTACTAACTTCTATATTAGTGTAATTATATTGGGTTCAACCCCTCGTCAATACCTCGCTCTTTAAACTAAAGCTTGAATTTTGTTCCAAATCTTTAAGAATGACCCCTGAATCAAAAAGGCCGTAGAATAAATAGTTAATATTGCTACAAATACTTTAGCGTAAAGAGCAAGGTATTGTGGGGGAGACGAACCCCCTTATATACGTTTTATGTTACGTCTTATGTTCGTTTTAAGTTTTAATGGTGCTCATTACTTCCAGTTGAAAAAAATTGTTTAATTTCTCATTTTTTTAAATAATACCAGACTATCCTTCGCCTCCTTCATGGATATTCTCTTCCTTCATGAAAAATTCCTCCATGGAAAGATCCTCCCAAGTAACCCCCTCCCCCAACCCACCCAACGTGAAAGAGTCCCCCTGAAAAGGTCTGCACACTTCATAATAACCGATAAAATATGTAAACAATGGTCAAAGTTTGCAACTTGCAGCCCCCCCCTGGGGACTTTGGAGTATTAAGTCGTCCCCAAAGACATAGTTACTAGGTTTTTGACTAAGCTGAACAGAATGGCTATCTAAAAATTTTGATCCAGTGACCTTGGGGGAAAATATGTGGGGGAGGGAGCCTAGGTGCCTTCCAATTTTTTGGTCACTTAAAAAGCACACTAGAACTTCTATTTTTTGTTAGAATGAGCCCTCTCGTGACCTTCTAGGATCACTGGGTCGATACGATCGCCCTGAGGGAAAAAAAAAGCAAGTATTCATGATCTGTCTCCTGGAAAAAAAAAACACAAATTTCCACATTCATGTTGATAGGAGCTTGAAACTTCTACAGTAGGGTTCTTTGTTACGCCGAATCTGATGGTGTGATTTTCGTTAATATTCTATGACTTTTAAGGGGTGTTTACTCTTATTTTCTAAAATAAGGCAAATTTTCTCAGGCTCGTAACTTTTGATGGGTAGGACTAAACTTGATGAAACTTATATATTTAAAATCAGCATTAAAATGCAATTCTTTTGATGTAATTATTAGTTTCTTAGAGTTTCGTTCGCTATTGAGCCGGGTCGCTCCTTACTACAGTTCGTTACCATGAACTGTTTGAACAGAGAGGCAATAAGAGTGGTTTCCTTTCTCATATACGGAATAAATTCTGTTTGTTTTTAGTATTAATTTCGCTCCCTGCTCTATAGTTAAATAAATGAAAAAATAAAAGAATTATTCCATTGTTGCATCTCTGATCAATGAAATGCCAATAGCAGAAGAAATTCACTTGTGATATTCTTAAAATACAAAAAAAAATAGTGTACTTATACTACTTATGATTTTTTTGTTTTTCAGAAAATAACTATGGGAACATGGGGGAGGGACTTTGGAGGCTCCAGATAGGTGGGGCCAGGATTACCATAGTTTCCGTTTAAAAAAAGATTCCATAATAATTGATTCATTGGGGACTTAAATTCGCCAGTTTACTTTACCCAAACATGCGTTGTAAGAAAACAGGGGTAGCAGACTCGTTGCTTTTTGATTCATGAAAATTCTGCTCTTATCATAAAACACGTTTTCCGCTTTATATTCAATCAGTTATGCCATAATAATTGATTCATTGGGTACATAATTTCACTGGTTTACTAAGCGAATGCGGCAAAAATTAGTTTCGTTTTTTCTTTGGACAATATTTTTCTTGGATGAATGTTCTTAATCTCCCTGGCCAAGAAGGTTGTGAACATTTTTTAAAAGGTGATGCAGAGAGGGAATATAAGATCCTATTTTGCTTATCGAAAGTTTTTTGGTGTGTTGGTCTGGAATGATTAAAAATATAAGGATTTGCAAAGCAGGGCTGAACAAAAGTGTGACGAGTTTTTAACGATGGAAAAATAAGGTCTTAGGCTGAATTTAGGGTATAATATTTTTTCAAATGTAATAAAACAACTGAAAAATAAATGTAATAAAACTGAAAAATAAAAAGGAGAAACAACGAACAATTTTCAGCTGAACGCTTGTTATTGTAATTGATATTTCAAAATATAAATAGTAAAAGCTACTGTTGCAAAATATATTAAATAAATAAAAACAAGAATCCAAACCTTGGAGTAAACTCTTGAATGCTTAAAACACTGAAGCCGGTGCTTTCTCTCGCAATATTCCTCTGGAAAATTCTCCCCAAAAATCCCAATGGAAACTAGACTCTGGGAAAATTTACCCCCATAAAAATTCTCCCCTTAGAAAATTCTCCCCAGATAATGCTCTCTCCCTGTCAAATTCCTCCCTCGTAAAATTGAGTTGCGAGAGATAAAGCACATTTTGGTAGCTCAAAATGTCGCACAAACTTCCTAATAATTGGCAACAAAAGCATCAGTTATCAAAACAAACTTAGGACAGGGGCTGGTTGGTCTTCTATCACTTTCGATTTATAAAAAAAATGAATTCAATTCGGTCAAATGAGCATCCTCCGAAGCTCCTGCGACAACGAGGGAGAGACTAGGATTAAGGAAGGGACGCCCTCCTCCTATACAGCTCTTACTTTGGGGCTTAATGCTATTCTGTATTTTCATAATAACAGGGTAGACCTGAATTATTCCCAGAAATCAAGGGGGATTAAATGTCAATTTATACCCCCCTCCCTAATCCCTTCCTTAGAACTATTTCTGTATTTACTCAATGGCAAAATGAGAGTTAGGATGTTTTGGCATTAGAATGCAGACTTTGAGGCATCAAAGTGTAACTACAGAACAATCGTAGAACACCATCATATAGGTTTCGAGCTATCGTCTACAAATATTTGAAATTGTGTATTTGTACCAAAGAATGATCATGAATAAAAACAACAACAAGGCATTTACCTAAGACATTGAAGTTTATATAAACCTTAGGAGTATTCCGGGTCTGTCAAAGCACCGTCCTCAGCAAACTGTGTATATAAATGAAATAAAAGTACAATAAAATGAACCTCATCTCTATTGTTTTTATGATGGAAAAGCCGCGTGGTCTTCGTCGTTATTAAAAGATGATGTGTGGAGGGAAAGATTTCCTGACGGAGCATTTTTAGAGTGGGAAGAAATTTTCTAACAGGAATTTCCCTGTTATATATTCCAGGAGGAATTTCTCCTGTAGGCACCGTATATAAGGAATAAAGCCTGCAGTAGGCCTTTTGAGGGGATCAGAGCTTTCACATTAATATAGACAGAATTATTTAATTTTTAAACTCAATTTTGTCTTATATATATATATATATATACATATATATATATATATATATATATATATATATATATATATATATATATATATATATATATATATATATATATATTTATATATATATATATATATATATATATATATATATATATATATATATATATATATATATATATATATGTATATATATATATATTTATATATATATATATATATATATATATATATATATATATATATATATATATATATATATATATATATATATATATATATACTAAATGAATCCTTCTTCTATTAAATAAAAAAAAAATTAACTGAAAGTAAGGAGCGACATTAAAACTTAAAACGAACAGAAATTACTCCGTATATGAAAGGGGCTTTTCCTCCTCAACGCCTCGCTCTTTACGCTAACGTTTGACTTTTTCTCTTAACTCTATTTTTAAAACAGTAGGAAACTTTAGCAGTAGTATTAGTATGTAAATAGTGAGTTTTGTTTGGTTTACCATCCCACCTAGTATACCTTACAAACCAAACCCGAAATTCAGATCATATTTTCTGGGGGATTGAAAAGGGGTTTCAGCTAAGAAGGGCTTCTCATTGCCATTATTATTGCTTATTATTCTAATTATAATTGCTTATTATTCTTATTAATTCTACCAAAGCTTATAATTTCTAATAGACTAGCCCCTTTCAAAGTTTTAAACCTTTCAATATAGTTAAATATCTTTTTCAACATATAAAGGTTTCTATGATAACTCTTTCTAAGCAGAATGGCCTGGAAAAAATAGTTTATCTAATCTTATCACCCTTTACATCGGCGGCCGTATTGCATTGCCTATGATAGTTAAAGCAAAGTGTAACCGTTAGGGGCGATTACGTGTAAGAATAGTAATAAGTTATACTATATTATTATTAACGCCTCTGTTATTTATAGCTGTTATCCAGACAAAGGTTCTAACTCATTTTAACTTCTTACTGTAATAACTGAATAAATGTCTATTGAACATTCTTTATAATTGTAGCTATCATAGACATATTTGACAGTCAGCATGCAAATGGTTGATATACTTTAGTGCTAATTGCCTTTCTTTTAGAACAAGATTTAATAAGATTGGAAAAGGGTTAAGTTGCAAAAAATTTATAGTAGTCCGCTTAGCAGATATTACAAGGATGATTCTGTTTATTGCTTGAGCCAATGCTAGGGACTATCTTGGATTAGGGAAGGTATTTCTTGGCTAAGGCATAATCTGTTTGGAATAAAAGATATGTGGCTTATAGTTTCATTAAAAAGTACGTCTCTAAAATTTATATGCAGCATAGCAAGGTATCTCGAAAACCCTCTTATTATATGGAAAATAAAGGCTTTTTTGGGTTTAAGCACACTCCACCTTATCTTTTACCAAAAATTTCCCACTAAACAGAGTTAGGCACAAGTCAAGATTAGTCCCAGAAACTCATTATGTACGCAAGATTTATCTTATGACATATTACAACCAACATCATTTTACGTATTTTTCATTAATTTTCTCGTGCTTACTCATTATAGCCACAACTAGCTGAAATAATTAGCAAAAAAATTATTACCCATATATGATAACGAGTTTCAAATGTTTGCTGTGCTGAAGGACAAAGTAAAGAATAAATTTCGTTTTGAGTGGAACGAATGTTTATTATGCAAATATTTAAAATAGTCATTATCAATGCAAGATCTTTCTTATTGTTTTGTCAGTCATTATGCAAATATTTGACATATCAGATATAAATATCGAAAAGAAAATTTAGTAGTTTGTCAAATATGAAGAAAATGCCTTAAGGTAAGTATTACATAGTTACAAGCACTTAATGAAAGAATTTCCTTTATATGATGGTTGTAATTTTTATCAGAGGTATTCGAGTTACATATTTATCTATTTAGTTTATTAAAAGAATTATATATATATATATATATATATATATATATATATATATATATATATATATATATATATATATATATATATATATATATATAAACCTAAGTATGAAATATCAATTATGCATATTTGTATTTAATACAAATCCTTGTAATTTACATTGTATAGCATGTAAGGTTTATACCTTACATCAGTTTTTGTATTGTGACCAGAGGGTAAAATTTAGATTAGTTGTAAATATGCAGACAATTGACACAAAAATTTAATAATTATATAATTTGGAACTAACAGTCAATATTTTTAATCATTGCATTTACTGTAGGAAATTCAATTGAAAAAAGAAGAGTTCAAGCTTTCTTTTTTTTTAAATTTCGACAATTAGTGAAGCAGTATAGTTTATGCAACCCGTGGTCACAAAATATAAATGAAGATGGACTCAGGCTGATAAGAATAAGGAATCTAAGAAAAGAAAATTATAAAATATTTTAAGGCATGAAAAAACTTAACTTAAACGCTCATTCCTTATATGTAAAGCTCATTAGGTTTAAAGTTACTCATCAAAACCTAGGAGCGTAAGAATATTTTTCTTGATTTTTGAACGGGTTGGGAAAAGCCAATAAAAGGACATTTTATCTTGATTAAAATCACACCCTCCAATTCAACATTCCCTTGTACTCTAGGTTTCAATCTCCAGTCAACAGAAATGCGTATTTTTGTTATTTTTTCCAGGAGAAAGATCATAGACGCCTCTTTTTCAATTTTTCTGTGTCTAGGGAGAATCGTATTGCAACAATGGTCCTAGAATGTTGAGATACGGCTGATTTACACTGAAATAGAAATTCTTTCCGTTTTTCAAATTCCTTACCGTTGGGGAGGTTCAAAGTCTTAAGTGGCCAAACAGATTGAGCCAAGAGACAGTGGTATTTTCTGCCATTTCTGGCATCAAACACAATTCTTCCCAAAAAGGGACCAAGTTACTAAATATTGAGATGCTATAGAAAGACAATCGGTTTAAAAATATTTTAAAACTGTATATTGAGCTTCCAAGCTTAGAGTAGCCTATGCCACATGTCGGTTTATTAGTTCCTAAGAAGCCACATAATCAATATTATCAAACTCTGCATTACTCTTTACATAAGTATAGATATTGGGTTAGGAGGAGGTAACAAAATTTCCACAAGTTCCACAAGACAATATAAATATTAAAAGAACTGACTTTTTGATATGTTCCTAATATATGTAATTTATTTAGTGTAAAATTACCCACCACAAGCTACCTGCATTAAAAAATGTACCCAAATCCTTGAAAAACCTGAAAAACGGCCAAAAAAGGGAAAGTTATTTTTGACAAAATTTACGCAATCAAATTCAGAATTTAAGAGACTTCTACTATAGAGATTTCAAGAAATAATCTAATAGAATTTGAAAATTTGTACTTTCCCTTATTAGCTCGGTTATTGACAGGCTTTTATATTTTATCTTATTTCCTCCACCAGCCCGGGAGCATCGTCTCGAGACAAAATTAAAATTGGTTTAAGCCAAAAATACCTAGTTATTAATACTTGAAACTTTAAGCTCTTTAGAATGAAGAAAAATTGAAGTTTTGTAACATTCTTGAGTTGGAAATCGCCTTTGTGAAAGCTTGACAAAATATAAGTCTTATAAATTGCAATATAAGTTATAAAAAATGAAAAATTCTAAGGGCTAGAAGAAACAAAAAGTGAATTTGTTATAAACCTAAAACTGGGAAGAGTTTTTTAGTCAAAAATCAACATTAGCATATTTGAGTTATTAAAAAGTTGATATTCTTGATACACAAAATGTTTAGTGTTAAAAATATGAAAGTTCAAAGGATTAGAAGGAAAGAATTCTGAAATTTATGAAAAATCTTGTAAACAGGAAATATTTCTATTAAAAACGGCAAAACGCCACTTTAAAAATATGAATATCTTGAAAAGAAAGAAAAAAGTTGTAGTTCTTTCCTGACTTTTTTGGTCTAATCTAAGTTTTATCCATGTTTTTTAAGACTTTTTGACTAACTCTGGATCTTTCTCCACTTTTTTGGTATGGAATAGGCTACAACAATCCTCACACCTGATTAGTTAAACTGCATTTAATTTTTCACCTACAAATAATTGAAATCGAATATTATAGGGGCAAAATCGGTTAAAAATGGGGGTTTGTTTTTTGGAGAGGCAAAACAGCATACGATGTCGCCCTTAAGTTTGTTAAAAACAAGGTTTATTAAATTTTCAAGGCATTAGATGAAAAAATTGTATTAAGTAATCTCCTAGCTTCGTTATCAAAAATAAAATTTCTTTAGTAAGCCCTTCCATGATTTTTCTAAGTTCTCCATAGTTTCACACACTTCGCAATACATTCACATATATTTGTTTTTTTTTATGTATGTGAAGGTTAAAGGCCAGTTATTACTATTACTTTAAATGAAACTTGAAAAAGAGAAAGATTATATTAAAGCTTGAGGAGAGAGAAGAACAGGGGTAAGGGTAATCCTATGGCTGGAGTAGAACTAGGTGAAATGTATGAGAAGTATATCCACTGCAAAAGGTAGGTAGATTTACAAAAAAAATGTCAAAAATAATTTTGTGACCTTAAAAAAAATTAAGTATCCACATATCTACGGGCTTTTGGAGCAAATCAGAATAAATTATCTCCTTTCTTCTTGTAAGGAATTCTTAATGTAAACAATGGGCAAATTGCACAATTTGGAACCCTGGCCTGAAGGCTGGAGAAAGGCGACTTTCAAGTTATCCTTGGAGGCATGGTATTTTACTTTTTAAATACTATGAATAAATGGCTCACTCAATATTATGATCAATGCCAAGGGGGCTAGGGGGGCTGCCTGTCCCTTGATTACTTTTCAGTATCCCCTCAATACAACTTGTTTCGACTTAATATGGGATGACTAGCATGTTAATCTAAATCAGAACACACTATACGCGTCCACGGTATCAACAGGGGATATATTCAATAACTCAGGAACGACTGAGGGTATTGAGTTGAAACTTTCAGGACGTGTTGAGAGCAGCAGTGAAAATCATCGAATAGCGCCCAGTCCCTTAGAACTGCTGTTTCTAGATCCTCCTCTAAACAGTTATTAAAACTTTGAGATAGATAAATTCTTCAGAATAGTCAGAATGTGCCCTAGCTATGCCTGTGAGGGTCAAATTGCCTCCTGAAACAGTCAAGGAAGGAGTTGTTAGCCCATTCTTAAGTATAGGAATACTTGATTCCAGGTGGGTCCAAAAAGGCTATAGGTATCAAATGACGCTTCAGGAGTAGTGATCTATCAACAAGTTTAAACGCACCTCTATCCCTGCTTTTAAGTATGGCCTTATCCTATCATTCCATGACATCCAGAAGGTGTATTTTATATCATAGAGAATATATTCTAAGAGATGCAGGTACATATTACGTAGTTGGAGTTGAGGGTGACGCAATATTGCAAGACTTTGCTTCAGTGTTGAAGAAGAGTTCAGTATATTAAAATCAAGGATATTATTCTTTAGTTGTGGACGCTTTTACTCTATTGGATATTGAAGGTGTTAAAAATGGTTAAATGAAACCTAGAATGCATAATGCTGCTGTAGAAATTACAAGTCGTTGCCGACTAGCCCTAGAATGGGACAAAATGTTGGCGCGATGTGCTACATCATTAAGCAAATTCAAGTCGGAAGAACAGTTACGCTTTTCAGCAAAGGTGAAGATAATGCATCTACCAAGACTACAAGACGGATTAAATGCATTATTGAAATATATTGAAGACATATATATTGAAGATATATATATAAAATATATATATATAAGTTTTTTACTGTTTTAAAAGGAAGAATTGAGAGAAAGTGTCAAACTTTAGCGTAAAGAGTGGGGCGTTGATGAGGAAGCAGCCTCTTTCATATACGAAGTAATTTTTGTTCGTTTTAAGTTTTAATGTCGCTCCTTACTTTCAGTTAAAAAGACTTGTTTTTTTTATATTTGATAGAATCAAGACCTATGGAATTGATGATTGATTATTTGAGATGCTTGCTAATTTATTTTTTTCAGTGATTATTGCAAGTTGTCATCGATGGCTTAATATTAAAAGAGCACCCAGTCTAATCAAAAGTATCCAAAGGAAAAATCTTTGGGCCAACTGTTTTCTTGGTGTTAATAAAGACATAGGGAGCAACCTTGTAAGGAATTTTCACCACTCTTCTGGTGACATGACATCAAGAATATCAATTGCAAAAGACAAGGATCCCAGTGAACCCCAAACGGAGAAACATGCTGATGTGGAGAGAATTGAGGCATGGGCAGATGCATGGCTTGTAAGTCTTAATGCATCAAAAAGGAAAGAGCTCCTAGTTTCTAAAGTACGTTGTATGGAGGCTCATCCTGATGTTATCTTTAAGGGAGAGGCAATAACGTAAGTTGATATGCTGCACCTACTTGAATTTCCTTTCTCTTTGAATCTATTATGGACTTAGAATCTCAGTAAAACTAGATTCTCTTTCTCAAATAGGATAGGAGGTATCGTAAGATGCAAAAATCTTCTCCCTAATAAGTCTATTCTTCCACTACTCATTTCGTGCCTGAGACTTGTCATGGAATATGCATATCGTTTCCTCGCTGATGCACCAAAATGCTACGTCGCTTCACTCCAAATAAAACCCCTCCAAAGTTTCGCCCCGAGGCTGGTTACCACATTCAATAGATAGCCGACAGAGGTAGTCCTGGAACCCTTCCCGTGTCGCGTTCAAGAGATGGTATAACAAATAACACAGTGATGGAAAATGAACTAAATACTAAGACTAGCGGCAAACCATCATCTTTGATGAAACCGAGAAGCCTTTAATAAAAAAAAAACAGTTTCTGAACCAATTTTTGAATCTAATTGAATACAGAAATTTTGACGGAAAGTAAGGAGTAATATTAAAACATAAAACGAACAGAAATTATAACGTATATGAATTGAATGCCCAATCCTCAACAATTCGGTCTTTACGCTAAAGTTTTTTGTACATTTAAAAAAACTTTGAAGAGTCCAAGAGGGAAAAATCACCTTCACATACGAATTAATATCTGTTCGCTTTAAGTTTTATTGTTGATCCTTACTTTTAGTTGAAAAAACTTAATATTTTACTTATGATTATTTTTAAATAATGCTAGGAAATCTTGCCCCACCTCCACGGAGAAATCAATCTCTGGACAATTAAATCCCGGTGAAAATTCACCCAGTTCAATTACCCTTAACAATTCTACATGTAATATTGAAACAGAAAAGAGAAAACAAGACATATAAAAAGATGTTTGTATAGGAATTCTGAAAAATTCACCAAGTGTATAATTTCTCCTGACAAGTTCCACCCCCGAAAAATTCCCTTCCCATTGAAAATTCTCCTGTGGAAAAACCCCAGCAGAAAATTCGTTCCCCACCCGAAAATGTACACATGTTTCAAAATAACAAATATTATGCGTAAAAATGGGTGAATTTCATAACTTAAAGACCTTTCCCCTCAGACTGTGGGGGTCAAGCTAAGTCCAAAGGCATAGTTATTGGACCTTTGAACTATAATAAACCAAATGGATGTCTCAAAATTATATGGGCCGCAGCAGCAAATTTGAAGAGTTGCTTCAATATTAGCTAACAAGAGGATTATTTTGCAACAGAAGAGTTAACTAAGTTTTAATTTTCACACTTTATCTTCAGTTGCTTTGATGTTCTAATTGAAGTAACTATAATAGCTTCTTTTTTCTACGTGGATTAGTAGCGACAATTGTATTTATTATTATTGGTGGTGGTTTTATTTGTTTCGAGTTTTGTGTTTTGTCTTTTTTTCTTGTGCTGAGAACGCTTAGTTTAGACACAGGCAAAATATCCGCGTTATTTTAAACTTATCTCTCTACTGGCCGCAATCTCGTTTGAGGTTTTTTTTTTGAGTTTTATCTCTCTTTGTTGTTTGATATATATATATATATATATATATATATATATATATATATATATATATATATATATATATATATATATATATATATTGGTATCCTTCCCTCTTTCTCAATCCCTCTCTCTTTTTTCTTCTTTCTTTCTCTTTCTCATTTTCATTACTTTGAGTAACATCCATTGTTGACAGAAACGCAATATGGTTTCTACAGAAAATGGTTTACATTGGACTGTCTAATTGCATAGTATTAAGAGTGGATTAAGTTCCTTTCTCCGGGGCGTGATATTCACCTTTTCTTCTTTGACCTCACAAAAGCCTTTGATCGTGCATGGAAGTACAAGGAAGTTCTTTGTAAAATTAAAACTTATGGAATTGATGATTGACTATTTGAGGTGCTTGCTGACTCTTTTTGTCAGCGATTATTGCAAGTTGTCATCGACGGCTTCATATCAAAAGAGCACCTAGTCTTATCAGGAGTACCCCAAGGAAGTATCTTTAGGCCAACTCTTTTCTCGGTGCTCTTAAATACATAGGGGATAACCTTTTCAAGAAACCTCACCACTTTGCTGATGACATGACAACAAGAATATCAATTGCAAAAGACAAAGAGCCCAGTGAATCCCACAGTATTGATTCAGAGTTCAAGGTGTGAGGACCTATATTTGGATTGAACTTATCACTAATATTTGGTACAAAATTATCGTCTCTCTCTGACATATAGCCAATTTTTTCATAATAATTAATTCAGTGTCCAAAGAATTATAAATAAGCGGATTATTTTCAGACTTGAGTGAAAATTCCCTTGGGAACAGTGATTTCTCTTATCGATTTTTTCATGAACTATATATGATATAGGTCAGGATTAAGCAGTTGCAAAAATAATTATAATTTCCGATATTATAGACGATTGCGTTACGATAAAGGTGAGAGGAGAAAAGTAAGCAGAAGGGTGGGGGAGAGCTGTTTGCAAGAGCCGTGGTACCCGCCGGGCTTGTCCCTTAAATTGCGGGGACAAGGTAGGCAGCCTCCAGCGCTTCCCTTACTTCTCTCGCAAGTGAACCTTCAATCTAGAGAAAATGGGAATTGGCAATTGGTGCGAAAATGAACTTTTCTACAATCCTATCCTGTGCTTTGTACAGAAAAATATTGCAAAAGGAGTTTCGCCCGATATGATAAAAGAGTACTTTGGCCGATTTCTTCGAGTCTTCTTCTCTTGGTGAGAAGATTGCCGTAAATTGCTTTTTTTAAATCTTTTTCCGAATGAAGTCCCATCGAAGCGCGTAGGAGCCAATGCTGCATTAAACTGTGCTTCGGACATTATTTCTTCGCTTGTAAAGTGCGATTCCCAGAACATAAAGCTTCCGGACTTTGTTATCAAATGTCCCAGCGAAGTGCCAATGATCCCTGTCGATGCCTTCAGTACCCTCAGTGCCAAAGTGAATTCTTGCCTTGAACAGCTGCGTGATATTGCGTCCAAGGTTACAGAGGGACAGTCTAAGCTTGTAGCCCCTACTCAAAATACGAAAAAACCATCCTACGCTGTCGTTGTAAGAAACCCACCCCCGGAGCTCAGCGACCCTATCCTTCGCATGAAGAAGCTCGAAACGTTGGATGGTCACGACGGAATCATAAGTCTAAAATCTAAGCCACATAGCAAAAGCTGGGTTGTGATGGTACGCGATAAGCGCTCAGCCGACTCGCTTGCTGAAGCTGTTACTAGCTCCATCCCTAACGTTGGAGCCAGAGTGATTGATAAAAAGCCTTTAGCTGTGGTCCGGGATATACCCCATAATTATTCAAGAGCTGATTTGGAGGCCTCAGTGGAAGGACTTATTAGTGCTAGTCAAATCGGCGACTCTCGTACTTTTCGCCTCGAGTTCGTCGACAAAACCGCTCTGAATGCAGTTCTGGAGTCGGGAATCCGTATTGGATATGAAATTTTTCGCGCTAAGCCCTTTCAATCCATTCCGCGTCGATGCTTTCGCTGTCAAAGTACTGATTACCTGATTGGAGCTTGTCCCAGCTCACCAGCACATCCCAAGTGTTCCAGATGTTCTGGCCCTCATGTGAATTCCAAAGAAAACCCTTGCCAAGCCTCACCAAAATGTGCAAATTGCACTATGGAACACGTAAGTTTTAGCCTGAAATGCAAAGTTCTCCGATCGGCTCTCAACAATGCTAACAAATGAATGCTCAAACTCCGTTTAGCTTTGTTTCCCTTAATTTAATGGTACAAAAGACAAGGATCTACTGATAAGTGAGCTACTTGAAAATGATATTGTGTTTCTACAGGAACACCTTCTCTCTAAAGTGAATGTTGATAGCCTAAAGCGTTCTCGGACCCATTATACCTTCTTGAGAGCCGCCCAAAAAACCCGTGGAAGACCATCAGGAGGTCTGGCCATCTATTTCAGACACAAGACTCAGCCGATATTATTGCAAAGCGACGCTAACATCTTAGCGATAAAATATGGTGATACCGCATTTATAAACATTTATTTCCCCTGTAATAAAAAGACTGTGTAGTCATTGTCTAGTTTTTCACAAGCATGTAATCGCCTACGAACACTACTTAGCGACCTTTCAAAACAAAATACCAAATGGGTTCTCGCCGGTGACATGAACACTGACTTATTATCTAATTCCGACCGATCTGAAATCTTTCTCGATTCACTACCTGGAGGATTCCATCTTGCTGATAAAGATCTTCTATTTACTTATATTCACAATCGTGGTGGTCTTACTTCCAACCTTGATCATGTAATTGTGTCAGATTCAACTCTACTTTCATCAATAGTTCATGTGGAAGACTCTAAAATCGATGACGATCATTTACCAATCACGTGCCAACTATCTTGCTCCATGGCGACCTCTGTGCAACGTAACTCTCCCAAGTGGTTCTCAAAGTTAAATTGGGAAAATACCAATGTTCCACTTTATGTATTGACATTGTCCCAGTTATTATCATCTATTAAAGTGCCTTTCCACTTATTGCAAACATCTGTATCTACAACTTCAACGCGGATAGATATCAACTCGTATTATCAGCAAATAGTGTTCTGTCTAAAGTCTGCTGCTAAAACAGCTGTACTCTCCGAGTGCGTGCGAACGGGTACTCGCAATCCCTTTTGGAAAGTTGATCCTAAAGTGAAGATAGCTAAACAAAAAGCTAAGTTCTGGCTCCATATGTGGATAGCCTGTAATCGTCCTTCTTCTGATTCAGTACATCAAATAAAACAGAAAACCAAACGAGAGTACAAATATTCCCTGCGTAGAGCGAGACTGAATGCCTGGGATGGTCCTTGTGACAAGAAATCCTGGGATCGTGTTATAAACAGTGTTAAGTGTTCACCTCCAATTAATTCGTCTCTTCGGCTATGTGACTTCGTTTCTCATTATAAAAATATTTTGCTTTCGTTTTATATTAATCTCCAAAATCATTTTACAAAGCTTGTAAACTCAATCCTCCCAATTCGTATCAACCAATCTCAAGTGTTGTCGGTGGAATCTGGTGTTATACTCTGAGCTCTTATGCAAGTGAATAAGCCTGAGTCTTTCGATAGTGATGGTCTTTGCTTCAAGTTTTTTGCTTATGATTGTCCTGAACTGCTGAAGCATTCGCAATTATTGTTTCAGATGTGTTTGGCAGAGTCCATTGTGCCAGATAGTTTTTTGTCCGGTTGTATATCTCCCATAGTCAAGAGGGGTAAGGACCCCTGTGCTTGCTCTAATTATCGTCCTATCACTGTGTCTTGTTTTGTTAGTAAGCTATTTGAATATGTATTGCTACCGGCCATTAACTCCAAGTGCAATTTTACACCCTTCCAGCTTGGTTTTAGAAAAGGTATGGGCTGTTTTCAAGCTCACCATATTGTGGGTCGGCTAATGAAACAAGCTGTTGCTCAAAAAGTCCCCTGTATTGTTTGACTGTTGACATATCTAGTGCTTTTGATAATGTAATTCATTCAAATGCTTTGTTTTCTCTAGCAGCCTCGGGTGTTAACCTTTCTATTGTTTCCGTGCTTAAGTATTGGTATGCTAATTCTTCAGTTAGGGTGAAGTGGAATGGTGCGGTAGGGGAGTATATTCCTGTTAAAAAAGGCGTTAGGCAAGGTGCCGTGTTATCCCCGAGCATTTTTAAATGTGTTTTAGCTTCGTGTCTCCAACGTCTTCAACCGTCAATTTTTTACAATGATAATTTAGGCATTAGTCACGTTGCATATGCTGATGATGTTCTGCTTCTTAGCCGGACAAAAAATAGTCTAATTACCAACTTCTAACGGCTTTCAGCCGCACTATCCACAGTAGGCCTTTCAGTTAATGCCTCCAAATGTGAGTTTTTGTGTTTTGGGAGTCCTCCACCAGCATCACCTCTTTGCTTGGGTTGTTCAACTATACCATGTTCAGCAAGTATTAAATGGTTGGGTCTTTCTTTTTCCACGTCACTTTCGTCTACTTGCTCCGGTATTACATCCAGCGTGCTGAAAAGTATGCGGGTTGGATACGCGAATATTTCACCAAATCGTGGTCGGTATAACCGAAATGGACTATGCCGTCTTTATTCTAGTTTTTGTGCCCCTGCTGTTTTTATCTTTCTGGTTTTGCTTTCCTCTTTCGCAAGAAGGATACAAAGAAAATACGCTCAGGATATTTTAAGTATTGCAAGTATTTGCTGCGTCTGCCTCGGTGGTATCGGAATCATACAGTCGTCTCTAAATTTGACATCGTTGATGCGCCCTCGCGACTGAAACATTTATCTAAAGATATATGTTTTAAAACTCGGCAAATGGTCGGTGTTTTTGACCCTCTTTGGCCATTTTTTGATTGGAGGTAATTTATTTATGTTGTATGTCGTCATGCTGCTATGTTATTTATGTTATTATGTTTTTTTGTGTGTTTACTCCACAGTTTAATGTACTTTGTGGGTTATAAATAAATTATTATTATTATTTATTACACTGAGATTTTGGCTAACGTGGAGAGAATTGAGGCATGGGCAGAAGCATGGCTTGTAAGTTGTAACGCATCGAAAATGAAAGATCTCCTAGTTTCTAAGGCACGTTATATGAAGGGTCATCCTTATTTTGCCTTTAAGGGAGAGGCAATAATGCGAGTTGATATACTGTACCTACTTGGAGTTCATTTCTCTTTGAATCTATTATGGACTTAGCATCTCAGTAAAATTAGATTCTCTTTTTCAAATAAGTTAGGAGGTATCGTAAGATCCAAGAATTATCTCCCTGATTAGTCTATTCTGCCACTATTGATTTCGTGCCTCAGACTTGTCGTGGAATATGTATGTCCTTTTCACGGTGGTGCATCAAAATGCTACATCACTTCACTCAAATTGAAACCCCACCCCCATTGAAACCCCCATGACGTCTATGTTGGTTTTCTACATTTACATGTATAACCCTCCACTAGAGAAAATATCCGAGCTCATTCCTGATATAGCAAAGCCCTTGTGATCAATTCGCCGAAGTGCAGCCCAACACGGTCAGGTCTGCCTTGAGCAGGGTATTCCACGCCAAAAATATCTGAAAAAATTTCGCCCTGAGATCGGTTACAACATTCTATAGATTGCCGACAGAGGCAATCCTGGAATTCTCCCTGTTTATCGTTCAAGAGAAGGTATTACAAATATCACAGTGTTGGAAAATGAACTAATTACTAGGACTAGTGTCAAATAATCATCTAATAGTATAATAATAATTTTTAAATAATAACCATCGGTAAGAATCTAATTAAATAAAAAAAAAATTGACTGAAAGTAAGGAGTAGTATCAAAACTTAAAATGAACATAAATTATAACAAATAAGAAGTGAATGCCCCCTCCTCAGCACGTCGGTCTTTACGCTAAAGCTTTTTGTACATTTAAATGAACTTCTTATTGTTCAAACTAAACGACCTTTTTGTTTCAGGAGTCGTTCTTAGGAAATTGGGACACAATTCAATCTTTAACGTACATAACGAGGTGTCTAAGAGGGAACAAGCACCTTCACAAACGAATTAATATCTGTTCGTTTTAAGTTTTATTGTTGATCCTTACTTTTAGTTGAAAAAACTTGTTATTTTATTTCTGATTGTTTTTTAAATAATGCTAGGAAATCTGGCCCCATCTCCACGGAGAAATCGCCTTCCCCGCGGAAATATCCTCTGGACAATTAAATCCCGGTGAAAATTCACCCGGTTCTATTACCCTTAACAACTCCACACGTAATATTGTTATAGAAAAGAGAAAGCAAAACATATAAAAATATGTTTGAATAGGAATTCTGACAAATTCCTCCAGTGTATAATTTCCCCTGACAAGTTCAATCTCCGAAAAATTCCCTCCCCATTGCTAATTCTCCTGTGGAAAAACCCCAGCAGAAAATTTGTCCCCCACTCAAAAAAGTACACTTGCTTCCCAATAACAATCATTATGCGTAAGCAATGGATGCATTTGATACTTTGAAGCCCTTTCCCTTCAGACTGTGGGGGTCAAGCTATATTAGATAAATGTAAAAAAGGAAATTAAATGTAATAAAATACATAATGGGGCAAACCTTTGAAATCTATACATCCTTTCTTTTTTCTATATCAACCCCTTTAAGAATAAAAACCTTTTTAAGTCTATTGTGACGTTTTTTTTCGAAAACTATATTTATTTTTGATACTGTTCTTTAATTTTTCAAATTTGTGAACGGATTTAAAATCTAAAATCACTATAATATTAATATTACTACGACTAACAACTCACTGCAGCACTAAGCCAAAAGATAGCACAACAGCTACGCAAGCTCCTCCTCCATCCGAACATATTAAAAGCCCCTTTCTTTGCACCCTCGAAGGAAGTTCACATTTCTTTTAAATCTTTCCTTATGACATCATCCCACCCTGGACGAGAACGACCTGCTTTTTGTTTATCTCTAGATGGTTGGCCGAAAAATGAATCTTCGGCAATCTGTCATCCCCATCCGCAAAACGTGCCATTGCCATCTCAACCTTTCTCTCCTTGTAATCCTAGAAATAGGGATTGAACCGGATTGTTCGTATATCCTACTGTTTGAATTACGGTCAGGCAGCTGGGTACCCAGAACAATCCGTTGGCAATTTCTCTGGGATATATTTAGCAATTTTCATATGCTTTTTGGAACGCCCATGCATTGGAGCTATGTTTGACCACTGTCATAACCGTAGCTTCCGAAAAGTGAATCTTGGTTTGCAGACTCATCTTCCTATTCTTCCAAAAAAAAATTTTTACTGTGAGAAAAACATGAGCCTTGACCATTCCACTTTTAAAATCCTTACTGCTCCCACCGTCATTACTAACAAGATATGGAAGCTACCCAAAGATTATTGGGCAGAACTATTGAAAATTCACTGAATTTTAAAAATAATATGTATATATTTTTTCATCAAAAATTTAAAGATTCCATACTCAATTTAAAATTATTCTTTTTAATTGTTTAACGTTCTAATTCTAGACGTAGATAACTTAGAAGACCACACTACCTTTCCATGACGAAAGTAAAACAGTTCGAAATAGGGATGAAACCTTTTAATTGACAGTGAATAGATATAAAAAATTTTAACTGGACATTTCGAACACATATAAGGTATTCATTATCAGCAGTAAAACTAAAAGACATCAATAAAAACAAACAAAATTTATACCTAATAAACTAATTACATATAGTTTATTGCTCTTTATTTTTTTTCAATGCAACAGCGGAAGCAAATCTCTTTGACCTCTTTGGTTCTGGTTCATTAGATTTATCTGACATATTACGTGGAGAGATGTCATAGCTCTTAGGTGAGGTGATATATACTTTATCTGACTTCAGTAAATTATCATAAATTGAATTCATTCCAAATTCACAATTATCTCTGTTTATGGAATTATTCTTGAATAATTTAAACTAAGGTTTAAAGCAAACTTTCAGAGAAACAATCGAAATAAAAAAATCTAATCAAGAATAATTCCATAAACAGAGATACAGGTATATTTGGATTGAATTCAATTTATGATGATTTACTGAGGTCAAATAAAGTAAATATCACCTCACCGTGTCCTGTCTCCATTATATTGGATTAAGTTTTTCCACTATATCGAATCCTTCAGTTTGATGTCAAATGTTATTACTTATATTAATTTTTGTTTATTTTGGTTTTCAATTTTTCTTTGAAATTAATTTTTGATTGTTTTAAGTTTGAATTGCAATAAGACCCTGTTGAAATCTTTACTTTTCGGTCAAAAACTATTTATTCTGAAAGTATAAACAAAAATAATTCCTTTCTTGTATTTATCACCAATTTTTTTTTCAGTTTCTTAAGTTGTGAAGACTTTGGCTTAAGAATTAATATATCAGCAGCTAATTTTTTTAAATTCTTAGCTTACTTAAGGTGTTCTGAGCGTCATGTTTCATTGTATTCAATAAATGTGCTTGAGTTTTATTAAACTGTAAATAAATCTTTTGCCCGATTCTTGAACATTAATTTTTATTAAACAGTAATCATAGATAATGTATTCAGGAGTCATCCTAGGATAATGTCCAAAAGATTACACATGGATAAAATGGAATAAAAGATTCAATATATATTAGAGCCATAACTTAGCGTTATTTTTTTCTGACTCTTTAAACCATTTAATTTTTAACTCTGATTGAATGTTTACTTAGTGGTGTGGAAAAGATGTCATTCTTAATAAATCAGTGCAGATGAAATCTTCTGATTGTTTTCAACATCATTCTTATCATTTCCTGAAAATTCTGGTTTAGTTTTAAAATACCAATCTTTAAATATTTTACAAATGTCGTTTTGACAACCCAGATGCAATTAGTCTCTTTTGATTTACTTCTTGCCGATGTTGAGCATACCATAAACATTCAAACCTTCAACATATTGAGGATAAACCCTTTTGATAGTTGAAATCTGCATAGTATCTTTTGATTACTTTAAACATCCCCCAACATTCTTTTGAAGAATATTTAAAAATATTGAAGACAAGACGTTTTTACAAACTGGATATAGATGGTCTATTTTGACGTAGTTCATCATTCTGAACAGTATTTCCTAAAATTTTTCAACTGAATAGTCTTAATCATTGCTGAAATATTGCAGATTCTTCGTCTTTACAAAAAGGATGATCATTTTGTCTTTGAGCTCAACACCCCCCTCAAACTTTTGTTAAGATACGGAAGACATTATAATTACGCAATCTGGATGCAAATAATGTCTTTTGATTTTGTTTAAGTTCCCCCTGTAGTAGTCCGAAAAAATTTGCGGTTAATTCCCTCAGCCCTTCCTGATATAAATATAGATACGCCCATTTTACATATTAGATGTATCTTGTGTCTTTTGCCCCAACAGTTTGTGGTACTATTGAGCGAGCCGGCTCAATAGTAGCTGAGACTCTATAAAAACGGAATTTGATACCAATCGATACATCAAAAGTTACAAGCCAGATAAAAATTTGCCTTATTTTCAAAAAAGGAGAGAATACCCCTTAAAGTTATAGAATCTTAATGAAAATCATACTATTAAATTTAGCGCATCAGAAAACCCTACCGTAAAAGTTTTAAGCTCGTATTTGCAGAAATTAGAAATTTTGTATATTTTGCCAGAAGAAAGATCACGGATGGGTGTTTATTTGTTACCTTTTGAATATAGAAGTTCGTTACGTAAGTTAATTCGTAAATTACGTATATTTTTCTACTAATGA